>NW_027179912.1:0-21377 GCF_036669925.1 Montipora capricornis | reverse complement strand
AGGGAGTTAGAGATCACCACAATTAACCAGCAACTTAAGCAATTGTGACAAAAGCCTGAAGAAATCCAGGCTTTTGTAGGACACCTATCATGACAGTAAGATTGCACAGCACTGCTCTAGAATAATTTAAGAATTGCTAGTAACCAATCACACAGACATACGTTCAAGCCGCCTATATTTTTTCAGGCTTTCTTTACAACTGCTTTTACTTGCTGTGTTTAACTCTGATGGAGGTACAGGGATGGCGTAGTGGTGAGAGCACTCACCTCCACCACACGCAGCCTAGGGTTCGATACCCAGACTCGGCGTCATAATGTGGGTTGAGTTGCTGTTGGTTTTACTCTGCACCAACAGGTTTTCTCCGGGTACTCCAGTTTTCCCCTCTCCTCAAAAACCAACATTGACTTGACTTGCGTTAATTGTTAATTTGGGTTTACAGTGTCCCAATTAGTGCTCCAGCGCTAGACGACTAGACACTGAACTAAATTCCTTTCCTTTCCTTTGACAATCCACATGCAGCTCTCATGTACTGTAATGATTATCATTATAAACCATAATATTACACACACTTTACCAGTTTTTCTGAGTATAAAAGCACAAGCATCAGTATGCAAATTTACATGTAATTTGTTATCACAGTATAATTATGAAGTGTATATTTGTTATAATAACATGATAAATATATCTTTTAGTGTAAACTATACCAGAGGTAAAATGAACCCACTGAAACTAACTGTTGGATGTCTTAATGAGAGTGCAATACAACACCAATGGGCAGAAGATATAAAGATCTTGCAATCTGATTGGCTCTCAGCAGTGCAATTTATTCCCAACTTCGCGCACTATTTTTTTTTTGTCCTAAATATGGTACGACTAAAATCCTGTAATTTAGTGATTAAATGATTATTGTGTGATTTCTAAATGGATGTAAGAAAGTGGTAAGTGAACTTCATGTTGTGCAATTTTGGTCTGAAATCATACTTGTGATTTTAAATAGAACTTGCGCACGTAGATTTCAGACAACATTTCACTCCACTCAGTTGAATTACATGCATTATTTATGTAAGCATTCAATGTTGGTAAATGTGTGAGGGTTGTTTCTGTATTGGTAAGAAAACGACCTGTATCACCTGTGTTTTGTTAAGGTCTGCTGGATTAATAACTGACGAGTCATGCTAAGAACGTAACACACCCAGCTGAGAGACTCAGTTAAAGAATCTCTTTAGTTTTGTTTTGCGACAATATGAATATAATAAAGATAAAGAAAGTAAAACTGTAGTCTAACAGGTCATTATCAGTAGTCGAACTTACTGAAGGTACACCCGCCACACAACTTTAGGAACATGTTAGAACGCCTCACGCTGAATCGCAAAAGATAACAACCTTAGTGTCAGCCCAAAAATAAGAGTTAATCTAACGTACATAAGAAAGGAGACGGGATGCAGTTATGATGGTCTTTCTGGGCTAGAACTCTCAGCTTTCCTCTCCACTGGCGGGCATTCCACTTGACGCCACTTGTCTAGAGTTTTTAAAGAAAAAATGTGGCTTATGTATTTTTCGGACATCTCTTGTAAGACCCTAAGAGAATAACTCGAGGTATATACTGCGATATTGATTTCTCCTCGTAAAAACTACCTGGAAGTGTTTTTGCTCACCTCTGTACCAACCCGAGTCCCCAACTTCGCCCAAGCGTCTCAATCGAACAAAACACGTTTCTTTTGCACGAATTTTGCACGATACTATAAAAGTATGATAGTTCAGATGAGGAGAGACAAGAGTTGCGTGACTTTGCCCCGAAAGGTCGCAAACGTGACTAAATATATGATAGAAAAAAAATCATGTGAGACATCAGTGAAACTTAAAAGGATACGTTTGTCATATACAAAGAGCGAAGATAAAAACAAAACAAAAAGTTGCTGTAATAAATTAAAACATACTCCCCACCCCAAGGGCAGTTTGGGAAGGAAAAGTTTGTTTTTCGTGACGTGCCATCTGAAACACCAAGGTAGGTGTGTACTTACGAATTCGAAAATAAGTGCGGGTTTGTCTCTTCAGAAGCCCCACTCTGGCATCATGAAGCTGGAGTGGTGGGTAGAGGAAAGCCTTTGAAAGAAACCAAGGGCGAGAGATAATCTTACTGTAACAGGTACGCCAAACGTGGTTCGTAATAAAACTCGGAGCGTTCACAAGTGAGTTATCTCTCTTACCGTTCTGAAGGTATTCCAAGTCCTATAAGTGACATTTCGCTAAGTTTGCTTCCAAAACAAATACAGACCAGCTACGTTTTTCATCGAAAGGAATCTGGGAGTCAGCTCAACACTTATAAAAAAAACCTTTCTAAAAACAAAACGCCAACTTCCGTTTCTCAAACTGAAAGAAATTACCCACAATGCTTTTCAAGAACAAAGAAAATTAACTTGTTCAAACAGATCTTAACTAGGCCCAACTTTTTTTTTCGGGACCAAAAAATCGGCCCATTTTTTGAAAATTTTCCTTTGTTGGTCCCCCCTTTGCTACTACACTTGCCAAAAATGGCCGATTTTGATACGTTTTGCGGAAAAAAGGTATTCTCCTACTAATACGTCTTTTTTCATGCGGTTTTTTGCATAGCACAAATCTAGGATAGTTTAGCGTTCAATCCATTGCTAATTAGGCCAAATCAGGCTGGACTTGTATTTTTATTTTGAGCCTTCCGAAGTTTCGACGCTTCAAAAATCGGCCATTTTTTTGAAAAATTTTCTTTGGGCCCCCTTTGGCTAATTGCCCAACAAGGCCGAATTTTGATATGCGAAAATTGTTATTTCTCCTCTTATCGGTCTTTTTTCATTCGGTTTTTTGCATTGGACAAATCTTGTATAGTTTAGCTTTAAATACATACTAATTAGGCCATCAGGCGGACCTTGTATTTCATATTTTTTTAGCCTTCCGAAGTCACCGACCAAAAAATACGGCCATTTTTGAAAAATTTTCCATTTTGGTCCCCCTTTGCTAGCTTTGCAAAAGAACTTGGCCGATTTTTTGATACTTTTGGCGAAAAAATTGTTATTTATACTCTAATCGGGTCTTTTTTCTTTGCGGTTTTTTGCATAGCACAAATCTAGGATAGTTTAGCTTTCAATCCATACTAATTAGGCCATCAGGCGACTTGGTATTTCCTATTTTTTTAGCCTTCCGAAGTCCGAACAAAAAATCGGCCATTTTGAAATAATTTTCCTTTGGTCCCCCCTTTGATAATTTGCCAAAAAAGGGCGATTTTGATACTTTTGCCGGAAAACATGTTATTTCTCCTCTAAAATCGGTCTTTTTTCATGCGGTTTGTTTGCATAGCACAAATCTAGGATAGTTTTGCTTTCAATCCATTCTAATTAGGCCATCAGGCGACTTGTATTTCCTATTTTTTTAGCATTCCGAAGTTCGACCAAAAAATCGGCCATTATTGAAAATTTTCCTTTGGTCCCCACTTTGCTACATTGCCAAAAATGGCCGATTTTGATACTTTTGCGAAAAATGGTATTTCTCCTCTAATCGGTCTTTTTTCATGCGGTTTTTTGCATAGCACAAATCTAGGATAGTTTAGCTTTCAATCCATACTAATTAGGCCATCAGGCGACTTGTATTTCCTATTTTTTTAGCCTTCCGAAGTTCGACCAAAAAATCGGCCATTTTTGAAAATTTTCATGTTGTCCCCCCTTAGGTACTTTGCAAAAAATGGCAGATTTTGATACTTTTGCGAAAAATGTTATTTCTCCTCTAATCGGTCTTTTTTCATGCGGTTTTTTGCATAGCACAAATCTAGGATAGTTTAGCTTTCAAGACATACTAATTAGGCCATCAGGCGACTTGTATTTCCTATTTTTTTAGCCTTCCGAAGTTCGACCAAAAAATCGGCCATTTTTGAAAATTTTACCTTGGTCCCCCTTTGCTACTTTGCAAAAAATGTCAGATTTTGATTCTTTTGCGAAAATATTATGTCTCCTCTAATCGGTCTTTTTTCATGCGGTTTTTTGCATAGCACAAATCTAGGATAGTTTAGCTTTCAATCCATACTAATTAGGCCATCAGGCGACTTGTATTTCCTATTTTTTTAGCCTTCCGAAGTTCGACCAAAAAATCGGCCATTTTTGACAATTTTCCTTTGGTCCCAATTTGCTACGGTGCCAAAAATGGCCGATTTTGATACTTTTGCGAAAAATGTTATTTCTCCTCTAATCGGTCTTTTTTCCTGCGGTTTTTTGCATAGCACAAATCTAGGATAGTTTAGCTTTCAATCCATACTAATTAGGCCATCAGGCGACTTGTATTTGCTATTTTTTAGCCTTCCGAAGTTCGACCAAAAAATCGGCCATTTTTGAAAATTTTCCTTTGGTCCCCCCCTTGCTACTTTGCCAAAAATGGCCGATTTTGATACTTTTGCGAAAAATGTTATTTCTCCTCTAATCGGTCTTTTTTCATGCGGTTTTTTGCATGGCACAAATCTAGGATAGTTTAGCTTTCAATCCATACTAATTAGGCCATCAGGCGACTTGTATTTCCTATTTTTTTAGCCTTCCGAAGTTCGACCAAAAAATCGGCCATTTTTGACAATTTTCCTTTGGTCCCCCCTTTGCTACTTTGCCAAAAATGGCCGATTTTGATACTTTTGCGAAAAATGTTATTTCTCCTCTAATCGGTCTTTTTTCATGCGGTTTTTTGCATAGCACAAATATCGGATAGTTTAGCTTTCAATCCATACTAATTAGGCCATCAGGCGACTTGTATTTCCTATTTTTTTAGCCTTCCGAAGTTCGACCAAAAAATCGGCCATTTTTGAAAAATTTAATTAGGTCAACCCTTTGCTACTTTGCCAAAAATGGCCGATTTTGATACTTTTGCGAAACATGTTATTTCTCCTCTAATCGGTCTTTTTTCATGCGGTTTTTTGCATAGCACAAATCTAGGATAGTTTAGCTTACAATCCATACTAATTAGGCCATCAGGCGACTTGTATTTCCTATTTTGTCTTAGCCTTTCGAAGTTCGACCAAAAAATTCGGCCAATTTTTGAAAATTTTCCTTTGGTCCCCCCTTTGCTACTTTGCCAAACATGGCCATTTTGATACTTTTGCGAAAAATGTTATTTCTCCTCTAATCGGTCTTTTTTCATGCGGTTTTTTGCATAGCACAAATCTAGGATAGTTTAGCTTTCAATCCATACTAATTAGGCCATCAGGCGAATTGTATTTCCTATTTTTTTAGCCTTCCGAAGTTCGACCAAAAATCGGCCATTTTTGAAAATTTTCCCTTGGTCCCCCCTTTGCTACTTTGCCAAAAATGGGCGATTTTGATACTTTTGCGAAAAATGTTATTTCTCCTCTAAAATCGGTTTTTTTCATGAGGTTTTTTTGCATAGCACAAATCTAGGATAGTTTAGCTTTCAATCCATACTAATTAGGCCATCAGGCGACTTGTATTTCCTATTTTTTTAGCCTTCCGAAGTTGGACCAAAAAATCGGCCATTTTTGAAAATTTTCCTTTGGTCCCCCCTTTGCTACTTTGCCAAAAATGGCCGATTTTGATACTTTTGCGAAAAATGTTATTTCTCCTCTAATCGGTCTTTTTTCTTGCGGTTTTTGACTAGCACAAATCTAGGATAGTTTAGCTTTCAATCCATACTAAATTAGGCCATCAGGCGAATTGTATTTCATATTTTTTTAGCATTAAGAAGTTCGACCAAAAAATCGGCCATTTTTGAAAATTTTACTTTGGTCCCCCCTTTGATACTTTGCCAAAAATGGCCGATTTGCATACTTTAGCAAAAAATGTTATTTCTCCTCTAATCGGTCTTTTTTCATGCGGTTTTTTGCATAGCACAAATCTAGGATAGTTTAGCTTTCAATCCATACTAATTAGGCCATCAGGCGACTTGAATTTCCTATTATTTTAGCCTTCCGAAGTTCGACCAAAAAATCGGCCATTTGTGAAAATTTTCCCTTGGTAACCCCTTTGCTACTTTGCCAAACATGGCCGATTTTGATGCGAAAAATGTTATTTCTCCTCTAATCGGTCTTTTTTCATGCGGTTTTTTGCATAGCACAAATCTAGGATAGTTTAGCTTTCAATCCATACTAATTAGGCCATCAGGCGAATTGTATTTCCTATTTTTTTAGCCTTCGGAAGTTCGACCAAAAAATCGGCCATTTTTGAAAATTTTCCTGTGGTCCCCCCTTTGCTACTTTGCCAAAAATGGCCGATTTTGATACTTTTGCGAAAAACGTTATTTCCCCTCTCATCGGTCTTTTTTCATGCGGGTTTTTGCATAGCACAAATCTAGGATAGTTTAGCTTTCAATCCATACTAATTAGGCCATCAGGCGACTTGTATTTACTATTTTTTAGCCTTCCGACGTTCGACAAAAAAATCGGCCATTTTTGAAAATTTTCCTTTGGTCCCCCTTGCTACTTTGCCAAAAAGGGCCGATTTTGATACTTTTGCGAAAAATGTTCTTTCTCCTCTAATCGGTCTTTTTTCAGGCGGTTTTTTGCATAGCACAAATCTAGGATAGTTTAGCTTTCAATCCATACTAATTAGGCCATCAGGCGACTTGTATTTCCTATTTTTTTAGCCTTCCGAAGTTCGACCAAAAAATCGGCCATTTTTGAAAATTTTCCGTTGGTCCCCCCTTTGCTACTTTGCCAAAAATGGCCGATTTTGATACTTTTGCGAAAAATGTTAGTTCTCCTCTAATCGGTCTTTTTTCATGCGGTTTTTTGCATAGCACAAATCTAGGATAGTTTAGCTTTCAATCCATACTAATTAGGCCATCAGGCGACTTGTATTTCCTATTTTTTTAGCCTTCCGAAGTTCGACCAAAAAATCGGCCATTTTTTTAAAAATTTTCCTTTGGTCTCCTCCCCCTTTGCTACTTCTTGGCCCAAAAAAAAAATGGGGTGGGCGCATTTGTTGATACTTTTTTGGGCGACCCCCCCCGAATAAAAAAATGCTTATTTTCTCCTCTAAATTCGGGTGCTTTTTTCAAGGGGCCGGTTCTTTTTGGGCATAGCCACAAATTCTAGGGAGTAGTTTAGCCCTGTTCCAATCCATACTAATAGATTAGGGCCATTCAGGAGGGGGGGGACGACTTGTATTTCCTATGTTTTTTTTAGCCTTCCGAAGTTCGGACCAAAAAAAAATCGGCCATTTTTGAAAAATTTGCCTTTGGTTCACCCCCTGTTCTGGATTTAACCCTTTGCCAAAAAAAAAATGGTTTCCGACTTTTGCTACTTTTGCAGGAAAAATGGTTATTTTCTCCTCTAAAATCGGTCCTTTTTCATGCGGTTGTTTTGGCATAGCCACCAAAAAAAGTTCTAGGGATAGTTCTACAAAGCTTTTCACAATCCATTTTTTTACTTAATTAGGCCATTTTCAGGCGACTTGGTTTCCTATTTTTTTAGCCCTTTCCGGAAGTTAGGGACCCAAAAAAATCCGGGGTCCATTTTTGAAAAAGTTTTCCTGCCCTGGTCCCCCCTTTGCTGACTTTGGCCCAAAAAAATGGCGATTTTGCTTCCACGAATTTTGACTTTACTTTGGACGAAAAAATGTTTATTTCTTCCTTCTAATCGGTCTTGTCTTTCATGCGGGTGTGTTTGTTTGCCAAGCAAACACAAAATCTAGGAATTGAAGGTGGTTTTTTAGCTGTCACAACACTCCATTTACGAATTAGGGGCCATTCAGGCGCGACTTGGTATTTACTTTTGAATGTTTTTAGCCTTTTCCGGAACAGTTTCGAACCAAAAATAAATCTAATGGGTTCCAAATTTTTTTAAAAATTATCCTTTGGTCCTCCCTTTGCTAACCTTGCCCAAAAAAAAAATGGGCCGGATTTGATTACTTTTGCGAAAAAAATGGTAATTTTTTCTTTCCTAAAACGGTCGTTTTTCATGCGGTTTTTTGCATTAGCACAAAATCTAGGGGGGGGGGGGGGGGGGGGGGGGGGGTTTTAGCTTTCCCAAAAAAAAAAATTCACATATCTAAATTAGGGGCCAAAGTTTTGTCAGGGTGCGACTTGTAATTTTATTATTTTTTTGGGCCTTTCCGAAGTTCGGGACCAAAAAAAAAAAAAAAAAAAACCAAAAAACAAAAACAAAAAAAAAAAAAATTTTTTTTTGGGGCCATTTTTGAGAAAAAAAAAATTTTTGCATTTGTGGTCCCCCCTTTTGCAACGGTGCCAAAAAATATTGCCGTTTTTTGAATACCTTTTGCGAAAAAAATGGTAGTTATCCTCTAAAATCGGTCCTTTTTTTCATGCGGTTTTTTTGCGCATAGCACAATTTTCTAGGGATAGTTTTAGGCTGTTTCAATCCATTACTAAATCGTCCATCAGGGGGCGGGGGACTTTTTTAAACCTTTTGGTATTTTTTCCTTATTTTTTTTTTAGGCCCTTCCGGAAGGCCGACCAAAAAAAAAAAAAATCGCGCACATTTTTGAAAAAAAACCAATTTTCCCTTTTGGTGTTCCCCCTTTGATTAACTTGTGCCAAAAAAATGGGCAGATTTTTGATACTGTTGCGAGAAAACACATGTTATTTATTCCCTCTAAATCGTTCTTTTCTTCATTGCGGTTTTTTGCATAGCACAAATCTAGGATAGTTTAGCTTTCAATCCATACTAATTAGGCCATCAGGCGACTTGTATTTCCTATTTTTTTAGCCTTCCGAAGTTCGACCAAAAAATCGGCCATTTTTGAAAATTTTCCTTTGGTCCCCCCTTTGCTACTTTGCCAAAAATGGCCGATTTTGATACTTTTGCGAAAAATGTTATTTCTCCTCTAATCGGTCTTTTTTCATGCGGTTTTTTGCATAGCACAAATCTAGGATAGTTTAGCTTTCAATCCATACTAATTAGGCCATCAGGCGACTTGTATTTCCTATTTTTTTAGCCTTCCGAAGTTCGACCAAAAAATCGGCCATTTTTGAAAATTTTCCTTTGGTCCCCCCTTTGCTACTTTGCCAAAAATGGCCGATTTTGATACTTTTGCGAAAAATGTTATTTCTCCTCTAATCGGTCTTTTTTCATGCGGTTTTTTGCATAGCACAAATCTAGGATAGTTTAGCTTTCAATCCATACTAATTAGGCCATCAGGCGACTTGTATTTCCTATTTTTTTAGCCTTCCGAAGTTCGACCAAAAAATCGGCCATTTTTGAAAATTTTCCTTTGGTCCCCCCTTTGCTACTTTGCCAAAAATGGCCGATTTTGATACTTTTGCGAAAAATGTTATTTCTCCTCTAATCGGTCTTTTTTCATGCGGTTTTTTGCATAGCACAAATCTAGGATAGTTTAGCTTTCAATCCATACTAATTAGGCCATCAGGCGACTTGTATTTCCTATTTTTTTAGCCTTCCGAAGTTCGACCAAAAAATCGGCCATTTTTGAAAATTTTCCTTTGGTCCCCCCTTTGCTACTTTGCCAAAAATGGCCGATTTTGATACTTTTGCGAAAAATGTTATTTCTCCTCTAATCGGTCTTTTTTCATGCGGTTTTTTGCATAGCACAAATCTAGGATAGTTTAGCTTTCAATCCATACTAATTAGGCCATCAGGCGACTTGTATTTCCTATTTTTTAGCCTTCCGAAGTTCGACCAAAAAATCGGCCATTTTTGAAAATTTTCCTTTGGTCCCCCCTTTGCTACTTTGCCAAAAATGGCCGATTTTGATACTTTTGCGAAAAATGTTATTTCTCCTCTAATCGGTCTTTTTTCATGCGGTTTTTTGCATAGCACAAATCTAGGATAGTTTAGCTTTCAATCCATACTAATTAGGCCATCAGGCGACTTGTATTTCCTATTTTTTTAGCCTTCCGAAGTTCGACCAAAAAATCGGCCATTTTTGAAAATTTTCCTTTGGTCCCCCCTTTGCTACTTTGCCAAAAATGGCCGATTTTGATACTTTTGCGAAAAATGTTATTTCTCCTCTAATCGGTCTTTTTTCATGCGGTTTTTTGCATAGCACAAATCTAGGATAGTTTAGCTTTCAATCCATACTAATTAGGCCATCAGGCGACTTGTATTTCCTATTTTTTTAGCCTTCCGAAGTTCGACCAAAAAATCGGCCATTTTTGAAAATTTTCCTTTGGTCCCCCCTTTGCTACTTTGCCAAAAATGGCCGATTTTGATACTTTTGCGAAAAATGTTATTTCTCCTCTAATCGGTCTTTTTTCATGCGGTTTTTTGCATAGCACAAATCTAGGATAGTTTAGCTTTCAATCCATACTAATTAGGCCATCAGGCGACTTGTATTTCCTATTTTTTTAGCCTTCCGAAGTTCGACCAAAAAATCGGCCATTTTTGAAAATTTTCCTTTGGTCCCCCCTTTGCTACTTTGCCAAAAATGGCCGATTTTGATACTTTTGCGAAAAATGTTATTTCTCCTCTAATCGGTCTTTTTTCATGCGGTTTTTTGCATAGCACAAATCTAGGATAGTTTAGCTTTCAATCCATACTAATTAGGCCATCAGGCGACTTGTATTTCCTATTTTTTTAGCCTTCCGAAGTTCGACCAAAAAATCGGCCATTTTTGAAAATTTTCCTTTGGTCCCCCCTTTGCTACTTTGCCAAAAATGGCCGATTTTGATACTTTTGCGAAAAATGTTATTTCTCCTCTAATCGGTCTTTTTTCATGCGGTTTTTTGCATAGCACAAATCTAGGATAGTTTAGCTTTCAATCCATACTAATTAGGCCATCAGGCGACTTGTATTTCCTATTTTTTTAGCCTTCCGAAGTTCGACCAAAAAATCGGCCATTTTTGAAAATTTTCCTTTGGTCCCCCCTTTGCTACTTTGCCAAAAATGGCCGATTTTGATACTTTTGCGAAAAATGTTATTTCTCCTCTAATCGGTCTTTTTTCATGCGGTTTTTTGCATAGCACAAATCTAGGATAGTTTAGCTTTCAATCCATACTAATTAGGCCATCAGGCGACTTGTATTTCCTATTTTTTAGCCTTCCGAAGTTCGACCAAAAAATCGGCCATTTTTGAAAATTTTCCTTTGGTCCCCCCTTTGCTACTTTGCCAAAAATGGCCGATTTTGATACTTTTGCGAAAAATGTTATTTCTCCTCTAATCGGTCTTTTTTCATGCGGTTTTTTGCATAGCACAAATCTAGGATAGTTTAGCTTTCAATCCATACTAATTAGGCCATCAGGCGACTTGTATTTCCTATTTTTTTAGCCTTCCGAAGTTCGACCAAAAAATCGGCCATTTTTGAAAATTTTCCTTTGGTCCCCCCTTTGCTACTTTGCCAAAAATGGCCGATTTTGATACTTTTGCGAAAAATGTTATTTCTCCTCTAATCGGTCTTTTTTCATGCGGTTTTTTGCATAGCACAAATCTAGGATAGTTTAGCTTTCAATCCATACTAATTAGGCCATCAGGCGACTTGTATTTCCTATTTTTTTAGCCTTCCGAAGTTCGACCAAAAAATCGGCCATTTTTGAAAATTTTCCTTTGGTCCCCCCTTTGCTACTTTGCCAAAAATGGCCGATTTTGATACTTTTGCGAAAAATGTTATTTCTCCTCTAATCGGTCTTTTTTCATGCGGTTTTTTGCATAGCACAAATCTAGGATAGTTTAGCTTTCAATCCATACTAATTAGGCCATCAGGCGACTTGTATTTCCTATTTTTTTAGCCTTCCGAAGTTCGACCAAAAAATCGGCCATTTTTGAAAATTTTCCTTTGGTCCCCCCTTTGCTACTTTGCCAAAAATGGCCGATTTTGATACTTTTGCGAAAAATGTTATTTCTCCTCTAATCGGTCTTTTTTCATGCGGTTTTTTGCATAGCACAAATCTAGGATAGTTTAGCTTTCAATCCATACTAATTAGGCCATCAGGCGACTTGTATTTCCTATTTTTTTAGCCTTCCGAAGTTCGACCAAAAAATCGGCCATTTTTGAAAATTTTCCTTTGGTCCCCCCTTTGCTACTTTGCCAAAAATGGCCGATTTTGATACTTTTGCGAAAAATGTTATTTCTCCTCTAATCGGTCTTTTTTCATGCGGTTTTTTGCATAGCACAAATCTAGGATAGTTTAGCTTTCAATCCATACTAATTAGGCCATCAGGCGACTTGTATTTCCTATTTTTTTAGCCTTCCGAAGTTCGACCAAAAAATCGGCCATTTTTGAAAATTTTCCTTTGGTCCCCCCTTTGCTACTTTGCCAAAAATGGCCGATTTTGATACTTTTGCGAAAAATGTTATTTCTCCTCTAATCGGTCTTTTTTCATGCGGTTTTTTGCATAGCACAAATCTAGGATAGTTTAGCTTTCAATCCATACTAATTAGGCCATCAGGCGACTTGTATTTCCTATTTTTTTAGCCTTCCGAAGTTCGACCAAAAAATCGGCCATTTTTGAAAATTTTCCTTTGGTCCCCCCTTTGCTACTTTGCCAAAAATGGCCGATTTTGATACTTTTGCGAAAAATGTTATTTCTCCTCTAATCGGTCTTTTTTCATGCGGTTTTTTGCATAGCACAAATCTAGGATAGTTTAGCTTTCAATCCATACTAATTAGGCCATCAGGCGACTTGTATTTCCTATTTTTTTAGCCTTCCGAAGTTCGACCAAAAAATCGGCCATTTTTGAAAATTTTCCTTTGGTCCCCCCTTTGCTACTTTGCCAAAAATGGCCGATTTTGATACTTTTGCGAAAAATGTTATTTCTCCTCTAATCGGTCTTTTTTCATGCGGTTTTTTGCATAGCACAAATCTAGGATAGTTTAGCTTTCAATCCATACTAATTAGGCCATCAGGCGACTTGTATTTCCTATTTTTTTAGCCTTCCGAAGTTCGACCAAAAAATCGGCCATTTTTGAAAATTTTCCTTTGGTCCCCCCTTTGCTACTTTGCCAAAAATGGCCGATTTTGATACTTTTGCGAAAAATGTTATTTCTCCTCTAATCGGTCTTTTTTCATGCGGTTTTTTGCATAGCACAAATCTAGGATAGTTTAGCTTTCAATCCATACTAATTAGGCCATCAGGCGACTTGTATTTCCTATTTTTTTAGCCTTCCGAAGTTCGACCAAAAAATCGGCCATTTTTGAAAATTTTCCTTTGGTCCCCCCTTTGCTACTTTGCCAAAAATGGCCGATTTTGATACTTTTGCGAAAAATGTTATTTCTCCTCTAATCGGTCTTTTTTCATGCGGTTTTTTGCATAGCACAAATCTAGGATAGTTTAGCTTTCAATCCATACTAATTAGGCCATCAGGCGACTTGTATTTCCTATTTTTTTAGCCTTCCGAAGTTCGACCAAAAAATCGGCCATTTTTGAAAATTTTCCTTTGGTCCCCCCTTTGCTACTTTGCCAAAAATGGCCGATTTTGATACTTTTGCGAAAAATGTTATTTCTCCTCTAATCGGTCTTTTTTCATGCGGTTTTTTGCATAGCACAAATCTAGGATAGTTTAGCTTTCAATCCATACTAATTAGGCCATCAGGCGACTTGTATTTCCTATTTTTTTAGCCTTCCGAAGTTCGACCAAAAAATCGGCCATTTTTGAAAATTTTCCTTTGGTCCCCCCTTTGCTACTTTGCCAAAAATGGCCGATTTTGATACTTTTGCGAAAAATGTTATTTCTCCTCTAATCGGTCTTTTTTCATGCGGTTTTTTGCATAGCACAAATCTAGGATAGTTTAGCTTTCAATCCATACTAATTAGGCCATCAGGCGACTTGTATTTCCTATTTTTTAGCCTTCCGAAGTTCGACCAAAAAATCGGCCATTTTTGAAAATTTTCCTTTGGTCCCCCCTTTGCTACTTTGCCAAAAATGGCCGATTTTGATACTTTTGCGAAAAATGTTATTTCTCCTCTAATCGGTCTTTTTTCATGCGGTTTTTTGCATAGCACAAATCTAGGATAGTTTAGCTTTCAATCCATACTAATTAGGCCATCAGGCGACTTGTATTTCCTATTTTTTTAGCCTTCCGAAGTTCGACCAAAAAATCGGCCATTTTTGAAAATTTTCCTTTGGTCCCCCCTTTGCTACTTTGCCAAAAATGGCCGATTTTGATACTTTTGCGAAAAATGTTATTTCTCCTCTAATCGGTCTTTTTTCATGCGGTTTTTTGCATAGCACAAATCTAGGATAGTTTAGCTTTCAATCCATACTAATTAGGCCATCAGGCGACTTGTATTTCCTATTTTTTTAGCCTTCCGAAGTTCGACCAAAAAATCGGCCATTTTTGAAAATTTTCCTTTGGTCCCCCCTTTGCTACTTTGCCAAAAATGGCCGATTTTGATACTTTTGCGAAAAATGTTATTTCTCCTCTAATCGGTCTTTTTTCATGCGGTTTTTTGCATAGCACAAATCTAGGATAGTTTAGCTTTCAATCCATACTAATTAGGCCATCAGGCGACTTGTATTTCCTATTTTTTTAGCCTTCCGAAGTTCGACCAAAAAATCGGCCATTTTTGAAAATTTTCCTTTGGTCCCCCCTTTGCTACTTTGCCAAAAATGGCCGATTTTGATACTTTTGCGAAAAATGTTATTTCTCCTCTAATCGGTCTTTTTTCATGCGGTTTTTTGCATAGCACAAATCTAGGATAGTTTAGCTTTCAATCCATACTAATTAGGCCATCAGGCGACTTGTATTTCCTATTTTTTTAGCCTTCCGAAGTTCGACCAAAAAATCGGCCATTTTTGAAAATTTTCCTTTGGTCCCCCCTTTGCTACTTTGCCAAAAATGGCCGATTTTGATACTTTTGCGAAAAATGTTATTTCTCCTCTAATCGGTCTTTTTTCATGCGGTTTTTTGCATAGCACAAATCTAGGATAGTTTAGCTTTCAATCCATACTAATTAGGCCATCAGGCGACTTGTATTTCCTATTTTTTTAGCCTTCCGAAGTTCGACCAAAAAATCGGCCATTTTTGAAAATTTTCCTTTGGTCCCCCCTTTGCTACTTTGCCAAAAATGGCCGATTTTGATACTTTTGCGAAAAATGTTATTTCTCCTCTAATCGGTCTTTTTTCATGCGGTTTTTTGCATAGCACAAATCTAGGATAGTTTAGCTTTCAATCCATACTAATTAGGCCATCAGGCGACTTGTATTTCCTATTTTTTTAGCCTTCCGAAGTTCGACCAAAAAATCGGCCATTTTTGAAAATTTTCCTTTGGTCCCCCCTTTGCTACTTTGCCAAAAATGGCCGATTTTGATACTTTTGCGAAAAATGTTATTTCTCCTCTAATCGGTCTTTTTTCATGCGGTTTTTTGCATAGCACAAATCTAGGATAGTTTAGCTTTCAATCCATACTAATTAGGCCATCAGGCGACTTGTATTTCCTATTTTTTTAGCCTTCCGAAGTTCGACCAAAAAATCGGCCATTTTTGAAAATTTTCCTTTGGTCCCCCCTTTGCTACTTTGCCAAAAATGGCCGATTTTGATACTTTTGCGAAAAATGTTATTTCTCCTCTAATCGGTCTTTTTTCATGCGGTTTTTTGCATAGCACAAATCTAGGATAGTTTAGCTTTCAATCCATACTAATTAGGCCATCAGGCGACTTGTATTTCCTATTTTTTTAGCCTTCCGAAGTTCGACCAAAAAATCGGCCATTTTTGAAAATTTTCCTTTGGTCCCCCCTTTGCTACTTTGCCAAAAATGGCCGATTTTGATACTTTTGCGAAAAATGTTATTTCTCCTCTAATCGGTCTTTTTTCATGCGGTTTTTTGCATAGCACAAATCTAGGATAGTTTAGCTTTCAATCCATACTAATTAGGCCATCAGGCGACTTGTATTTCCTATTTTTTTAGCCTTCCGAAGTTCGACCAAAAAATCGGCCATTTTTGAAAATTTTCCTTTGGTCCCCCCTTTGCTACTTTGCCAAAAATGGCCGATTTTGATACTTTTGCGAAAAATGTTATTTCTCCTCTAATCGGTCTTTTTTCATGCGGTTTTTTGCATAGCACAAATCTAGGATAGTTTAGCTTTCAATCCATACTAATTAGGCCATCAGGCGACTTGTATTTCCTATTTTTTTAGCCTTCCGAAGTTCGACCAAAAAATCGGCCATTTTTGAAAATTTTCCTTTGGTCCCCCCTTTGCTACTTTGCCAAAAATGGCCGATTTTGATACTTTTGCGAAAAATGTTATTTCTCCTCTAATCGGTCTTTTTTCATGCGGTTTTTTGCATAGCACAAATCTAGGATAGTTTAGCTTTCAATCCATACTAATTAGGCCATCAGGCGACTTGTATTTCCTATTTTTTTAGCCTTCCGAAGTTCGACCAAAAAATCGGCCATTTTTGAAAATTTTCCTTTGGTCCCCCCTTTGCTACTTTGCCAAAAATGGCCGATTTTGATACTTTTGCGAAAAATGTTATTTCTCCTCTAATCGGTCTTTTTTCATGCGGTTTTTTGCATAGCACAAATCTAGGATAGTTTAGCTTTCAATCCATACTAATTAGGCCATCAGGCGACTTGTATTTCCTATTTTTTTAGCCTTCCGAAGTTCGACCAAAAAATCGGCCATTTTTGAAAATTTTCCTTTGGTCCCCCCTTTGCTACTTTGCCAAAAATGGCCGATTTTGATACTTTTGCGAAAAATGTTATTTCTCCTCTAATCGGTCTTTTTTCATGCGGTTTTTTGCATAGCACAAATCTAGGATAGTTTAGCTTTCAATCCATACTAATTAGGCCATCAGGCGACTTGTATTTCCTATTTTTTTAGCCTTCCGAAGTTCGACCAAAAAATCGGCCATTTTTGAAAATTTTCCTTTGGTCCCCCCTTTGCTACTTTGCCAAAAATGGCCGATTTTGATACTTTTGCGAAAAATGTTATTTCTCCTCTAATCGGTCTTTTTTCATGCGGTTTTTTGCATAGCACAAATCTAGGATAGTTTAGCTTTCAATCCATACTAATTAGGCCATCAGGCGACTTGTATTTCCTATTTTTTTAGCCTTCCGAAGTTCGACCAAAAAATCGGCCATTTTTGAAAATTTTCCTTTGGTCCCCCCTTTGCTACTTTGCCAAAAATGGCCGATTTTGATACTTTTGCGAAAAATGTTATTTCTCCTCTAATCGGTCTTTTTTCATGCGGTTTTTTGCATAGCACAAATCTAGGATAGTTTAGCTTTCAATCCATACTAATTAGGCCATCAGGCGACTTGTATTTCCTATTTTTTTAGCCTTCCGAAGTTCGACCAAAAAATCGGCCATTTTTGAAAATTTTCCTTTGGTCCCCCCTTTGCTACTTTGCCAAAAATGGCCGATTTTGATACTTTTGCGAAAAATGTTATTTCTCCTCTAATCGGTCTTTTTTCATGCGGTTTTTTGCATAGCACAAATCTAGGATAGTTTAGCTTTCAATCCATACTAATTAGGCCATCAGGCGACTTGTATTTCCTATTTTTTTAGCCTTCCGAAGTTCGACCAAAAAATCGGCCATTTTTGAAAATTTTCCTTTGGTCCCCCCTTTGCTACTTTGCCAAAAATGGCCGATTTTGATACTTTTGCGAAAAATGTTATTTCTCCTCTAATCGGTCTTTTTTCATGCGGTTTTTTGCATAGCACAAATCTAGGATAGTTTAGCTTTCAATCCATACTAATTAGGCCATCAGGCGACTTGTATTTCCTATTTTTTTAGCCTTCCGAAGTTCGACCAAAAAATCGGCCATTTTTGAAAATTTTCCTTTGGTCCCCCCTTTGCTACTTTGCCAAAAATGGCCGATTTTGATACTTTTGCGAAAAATGTTATTTCTCCTCTAATCGGTCTTTTTTCATGCGGTTTTTTGCATAGCACAAATCTAGGATAGTTTAGCTTTCAATCCATACTAATTAGGCCATCAGGCGACTTGTATTTCCTATTTTTTTAGCCTTCCGAAGTTCGACCAAAAAATCGGCCATTTTTGAAAATTTTCCTTTGGTCCCCCCTTTGCTACTTTGCCAAAAATGGCCGATTTTGATACTTTTGCGAAAAATGTTATTTCTCCTCTAATCGGTCTTTTTTCATGCGGTTTTTTGCATAGCACAAATCTAGGATAGTTTAGCTTTCAATCCATACTAATTAGGCCATCAGGCGACTTGTATTTCCTATTTTTTTAGCCTTCCGAAGTTCGACCAAAAAATCGGCCATTTTTGAAAATTTTCCTTTGGTCCCCCCTTTGCTACTTTGCCAAAAATGGCCGATTTTGATACTTTTGCGAAAAATGTTATTTCTCCTCTAATCGGTCTTTTTTCATGCGGTTTTTTGCATAGCACAAATCTAGGATAGTTTAGCTTTCAATCCATACTAATTAGGCCATCAGGCGACTTGTATTTCCTATTTTTTTAGCCTTCCGAAGTTCGACCAAAAAATCGGCCATTTTTGAAAATTTTCCTTTGGTCCCCCCTTTGCTACTTTGCCAAAAATGGCCGATTTTGATACTTTTGCGAAAAATGTTATTTCTCCTCTAATCGGTCTTTTTTCATGCGGTTTTTTGCATAGCACAAATCTAGGATAGTTTAGCTTTCAATCCATACTAATTAGGCCATCAGGCGACTTGTATTTCCTATTTTTTTAGCCTTCCGAAGTTCGACCAAAAAATCGGCCATTTTTGAAAATTTTCCTTTGGTCCCCCCTTTGCTACTTTGCCAAAAATGGCCGATTTTGATACTTTTGCGAAAAATGTTATTTCTCCTCTAATCGGTCTTTTTTCATGCGGTTTTTTGCATAGCACAAATCTAGGATAGTTTAGCTTTCAATCCATACTAATTAGGCCATCAGGCGACTTGTATTTCCTATTTTTTTAGCCTTCCGAAGTTCGACCAAAAAATCGGCCATTTTTGAAAATTTTCCTTTGGTCCCCCCTTTGCTACTTTGCCAAAAATGGCCGATTTTGATACTTTTGCGAAAAATGTTATTTCTCCTCTAATCGGTCTTTTTTCATGCGGTTTTTTGCATAGCACAAATCTAGGATAGTTTAGCTTTCAATCCATACTAATTAGGCCATCAGGCGACTTGTATTTCCTATTTTTTTAGCCTTCCGAAGTTCGACCAAAAAATCGGCCATTTTTGAAAATTTTCCTTTGGTCCCCCCTTTGCTACTTTGCCAAAAATGGCCGATTTTGATACTTTTGCGAAAAATGTTATTTCTCCTCTAATCGGTCTTTTTTCATGCGGTTTTTTGCATAGCACAAATCTAGGATAGTTTAGCTTTCAATCCATACTAATTAGGCCATCAGGCGACTTGTATTTCCTATTTTTTTAGCCTTCCGAAGTTCGACCAAAAAATCGGCCATTTTTGAAAATTTTCCTTTGGTCCCCCCTTTGCTACTTTGCCAAAAATGGCCGATTTTGATACTTTTGCGAAAAATGTTATTTCTCCTCTAATCGGTCTTTTTTCATGCGGTTTTTTGCATAGCACAAATCTAGGATAGTTTAGCTTTCAATCCATACTAATTAGGCCATCAGGCGACTTGTATTTCCTATTTTTTTAGCCTTCCGAAGTTCGACCAAAAAATCGGCCATTTTTGAAAATTTTCCTTTGGTCCCCCCTTTGCTACTTTGCCAAAAATGGCCGATTTTGATACTTTTGCGAAAAATGTTATTTCTCCTCTAATCGGTCTTTTTTCATGCGGTTTTTTGCATAGCACAAATCTAGGATAGTTTAGCTTTCAATCCATACTAATTAGGCCATCAGGCGACTTGTATTTCCTATTTTTTTAGCCTTCCGAAGTTCGACCAAAAAATCGGCCATTTTTGAAAATTTTCCTTTGGTCCCCCCTTTGCTACTTTGCCAAAAATGGCCGATTTTGATACTTTTGCGAAAAATGTTATTTCTCCTCTAATCGGTCTTTTTTCATGCGGTTTTTTGCATAGCACAAATCTAGGATAGTTTAGCTTTCAATCCATACTAATTAGGCCATCAGGCGACTTGTATTTCCTATTTTTTTAGCCTTCCGAAGTTCGACCAAAAAATCGGCCATTTTTGAAAATTTTCCTTTGGTCCCCCTTTGCTACTTTGCCAAAAATGGCCGATTTTGATACTTTTGCGAAAAATGTTATTTCTCCTCTAATCGGTCTTTTTTCATGCGGTTTTTTGCATAGCACAAATCTAGGATAGTTTAGCTTTCAATCCATACTAATTAGGCCATCAGGCGACTTGTATTTCCTATTTTTTTAGCCTTCCGAAGTTCGACCAAAAAATCGGCCATTTTTGAAAATTTTCCTTTGGTCCCCCCTTTGCTACTTTGCCAAAAATGGCCGATTTTGATACTTTTGCGAAAAATGTTATTTCTCCTCTAATCGGTCTTTTTTCATGCGGTTTTTGCATAGCACAAATCTAGGATAGTTTAGCTTTCAATCCATACTAATTAGGCCATCAGGCGACTTGTATTTCCTATTTTTTTAGCCTTCCGAAGTTCGACCAAAAATCGGCCATTTTTGAAAATTTTCCTTTGGTCCCCCCTTTGCTACTTTGCCAAAAATGGCCGATTTTGATACTTTTGCGAAAAATGTTATTTCTCCTCTAATCGGTCTTTTTTCATGCGGTTTTTGCATAGCACAAATCTAGGATAGTTTAGCTTTCAATCCATACTAATTAGGCCATCAGGCGACTTGTATTTCCTATTTTTTTAGCCTTCCGAAGTTCGACCAAAAATCGGCCATTTTTGAAAATTTTCCTTTGGTCCCCCCTTTGCTACTTTGCCAAAAATGGCCGATTTTGATACTTTTGCGAAAAATGTTATTTCTCCTCTAATCGGTCTTTTTTCATGCGGTTTTTTGCATAGCACAAATCTAGGATAGTTTAGCTTTCAATCCATACTAATTAGGCCATCAGGCGACTTGTATTTCCTATTTTTTTAGCCTTCCGAAGTTCGACCAAAAAATCGGCCATTTTTGAAAATTTTCCTTTGGTCCCCCCTTTGCTACTTTGCCAAAAATGGCCGATTTTGATACTTTTGCGAAAAATGTTATTTCTCCTCTAATCGGTCTTTTTTCATGCGGTTTTTTGCATAGCACAAATCTAGGATAGTTTAGCTTTCAATCCATACTAATTAGGCCATCAGGCGACTTGTATTTCCTATTTTTTTAGCCTTCCGAAGTTCGACCAAAAAATCGGCCATTTTTGAAAATTTTCCTTTGGTCCCCCCTTTGCTACTTTGCCAAAAATGGCCGATTTTGATACTTTTGCGAAAAATGTTATTTCTCCTCTAATCGGTCTTTTTTCATGCGGTTTTTTGCATAGCACAAATCTAGGATAGTTTAGCTTTCAATCCATACTAATTAGGCCATCAGGCGACTTGTATTTCCTATTTTTTTAGCCTTCCGAAGTTCGACCAAAAAATCGGCCATTTTTGAAAATTTTCCTTTGGTCCCCCCTTTGCTACTTTGCCAAAATGGCCGATTTTGATACTTTTGCGCAAAAAAT
>NW_027179911.1:20000-26477 GCF_036669925.1 Montipora capricornis | reverse complement strand
CACCTCTGAAATACTTCAATCCAGTTCTTCCCGTAGAAATTCAAACTGATGCCTCGTCTAGCGGTTTAGGAGCCTGCCTCATGCAAGGTGGCCAACCTGTCCAGTATGCTTCACGAGCTCTTACTGAAACTGAGAGGCGCTACAGCCAGATTGAGAAAGAGATGCTCAGTGTGGTTTTGGTCTCACAAGGTTCCATACCTATACCTATGGAAGGAAAGTAACAGTGTACAATGATCACAAACCACTTGCTGCGGTACTCAAGCGACCCGTTGGAGAGAATCCCATTCGGCTTCAGAGAATGCTGTGCCGAATTATGGGATATGACCTTGACTTCATGTACATCAAAGGCAAAGACCTGCTTATCGCTGATACCTTTAGCAGATCCCACACGACTAATCACACTCGCAGCCAGAGCGAAGAAGAGACTGAAACCATCGGATTGGTTATTCAAGATCAAAGTGTGACCAGCCACCTAAAAGAAATCTCAGAGGCAACTGCCACGGACCATGTCCTTAAGTCAGTAATCAACCTCATCTCTGAAAACTGGCCCATCAGCAAAAGACATCTCCCGATGGAAATTCTTCCATTCTGGAGTATCAAAGATCAACTATCATTCCATGATGGCATCATCTGCAAAGGTGATCGCATTGTAGTTCCAGCTACACTGAGGAAGAGCTTAACTGAAAAAGCTCCATCAAGCCCACATGGATGTTGAGTCAACTTTAAGACGTGCTCGTACATCTCTTTGGTGGCCCGGTATGAACTCTCAACTGAAACAGTTCATATCTTCATGTCAAGTTTGTCAATCTTTTCAGATAGACCCTGGTCCAACATTGGAGCCGACCTTTTTGAGTTTAAAGAGGAACATTATTTAGTTTTGGTTGATTACTACAGCGATTGGATCGAGTTTGATAAGATGAGAGACCAAACTGCAACTGAAACCATAGTCAGGAGGCACCGTCTCAGAAAGGGCTTACTTTTCATTTTCGCTAAACATTTTGGGTAGAAGCAGGAAACATAGCTTAAAATCTTCGTTTATCCTCCCTGACTAAGGATACTGCTGTTTCCACCTCGGATTTCGGCAACTATGAGGGATTTTCTTCCAGGTCTTGTTCTTACAACATGGAAACGAGGCTGGACTTGGAATACTTGTAAACGTGAGGAAAGAGACTACCACAATGTTGGAAATTAGTTGCATAAACGTGGTTGGCAACTGGAAATGTCAGCCGAACTGTCAATAAGCTGTTAAGCAGTCACGTGATCAGCAAGTATCAGTCACGTGACCCTAAAAAAGCCAGAATTTAGTCATACTTGACAAAATTGAAATAGGAGTATTCAAACAGTTCACATTTGAATAAATGATCCTTGTAATCTAAACTTTGAATAATCTCTGACAATTTCTTCAATAAAACGAATGTTAAGATGCTTGATAATACTTTAGAGTGGAATAGGACAAATAAATTTTATTTTGCAATCTTATGATAAAGGGACGTACCTAACAGTTTAAGAAAAAATTAACATGGTAACAAATTTATAAATCTTGACCAATCGTTTATTGAAAATCGAGACAAAAAGACATACATGAAAGCAAGGTTTAGCACGAAAACGAGATGGCATCAGATCGAGGCTCTCCTAGTCCGTCATGTTGTTTTTCAAAGAAAAGTTATTACAGATTGAATAGAGACGTATTCGTCCTAAACAGTCGCTTATAAACGCGTCTGAAAGAAAGACAATTGAAAAAGAAAGCTTAAATAAATGTTTAGCAGGGGAAAAATAAAACTTTCAACCAATTATCAAGACAACTCAAGGTAAGTCACTATATTCTTAATAAGCTAACGTTAAGGTTATTGTAAGGCAGCTAAACATCGATTAAGTCAGGTCAATAGATTCGAAAATATGCTTTTTTACAACATCCTAAATGTTACGATCCTTCAAATCAGTTACCATAATAAGATTCGACATAAAAATACATACAAATCGAGGATTGTAAATACAGAATTGCTTTGCTCGATAGCCTTGTTGTAGAGCCAAGGAAGAAAATGGAGGCAGCTGCCAAGCTTCTCCTTAATACGGACGACCGTGTAGGCGAGAGTGACATTGACTGGAGCAAATGTGTGGTATATCAAGAAAGTAAATTTCCTAAGAAGAAGTTTCTCTTTCAGAAGGAATTAGTGTAGGCATTTCCAGGGTTTTACATTGTGCCGGCATTAGAAAAAGCTTTCCAGATGAGACTTATAGTAAGCAGTGTTTAGAAATAGTTAATAGTTGGAAAAAAAACGGCAGTCAAGATGTATTTTGGCACAGGCAGTGTTATAGTGATTTCACAAACGAAGGACATATTCAGCGTCTTCAAAAACGAGCACCTGACGTTGGAGAAGCAGATGAAACAGTCCCGGAAGGCACTGGTGTAAGTGTATTTCCTGTCAAACAGACATGAGGAATGTAGCCTTGAGCCAAGTTCAGACTTTTGAGACATCGCAAAAAATACTAAGCAAGGCAGTTAATGACAGGGAGATGATCTGCAGGTTGGCTGGGATCAGTGACTTAACAGCTGCAGAAGGAAAGTACCATTTAAGTGTTATACGCGCTATCTGAAGAAGTCGACACAGAAGATCTCAGAAGATGATGAAGATGTTAACGTGAGATGTTTCAAAGAGGTCATGGGTTTGCTTGAGAAGAGGCTTTCGCAAGGTCACATATACTCTCTAAAGGCTGTGTGGACATATTATTTTAACAGGCTCGAACAAAATTACCATGTTCAACCTAAACTTTACAGAAGTTACAGGTTTAAAGAAAGAATTCAAGACTCTCTTGGTGGAAGTGTTGCATTTGTTCCGCCCCCCATTTAGTCGTTTCTTCCAAGCTTGGTGATACAGCATTGCAACACTCGCTCAAAGAACCGAATCAGCAGTTGAATTTAAACCAGAAGTCATCTGATGATGAGCTAATCAACGATGCAATCGAAGATGTCGATCTTCACGCTGAATTGTTGAGTTGGTTGTATCGGGTGTCAGTTAAAGTTCATCAGGACGTGAAGGCTGTGCTTGGACATGACTGCATCGGTAACATCAACAAAGCAAGTGCGGAGAAAATAGTTCCAGAAAGTTTGTTTATTTTGATTTCACTTTTGTGTGTATTCCTTGCTTCCCAGGGGCGTAAGCCAACACCAAAACACGTTGGTTTGGGCCTAACTGTTCATCAGGCAACTCGATCAAAAGAACTTGTGCAGCTTTTGTATAATGCTGGACACTCCATCAGCTATGAAACTGTTCTTAGAATGAACAACACTCTTGCAAATGATGTTCTTGAAAGGTACAAAGAGAACGGAAATGTTTTTGTCCCACGAAACTTCGCTGAGGGCTCAGACACAATAAGCTACACTAGATATGCTGTAGACAACATTGAGATAGATGAAGAGACTCTGAGTGGTATGGGCACATTTCATGCAACGCAAGTGGCAGCTTTTCGTCGAAAGGTAGATGGGGAACCGGCAATGGATATCCAAGTTGCTCCGAAATCGGAAAGGCTTCTAAATTTACAAGTACTATCGGAGCTACATGAGCTTAGTGAGATTTCTCTAGAGAACAGGAAACCATAACCAGAAATGGAGGGGATTGTTATTGAAGAATGGTACGAGCCAGACATGAGCAAAATAGAGGAGTCATACAAGAAGGAACTTGCATGGATTCTAAGCAGACTAGTTCAACAGCAACCTGAGCTCCAGAAAATACCTGGTTGGTCTGGCTTTAACCAGGTCTTGTCTTCTGATAAATCACAGGTCACAATCATTGGCCCACTAGCTATTGTCAATGCCCCTGCGCACGAGTTTGAGACTTTGTGGACAGTCATATTGAGATGTAAGGCAATGACGAGTTAAGAATGGCACATATACCGTTGTTACTATGGATGAAGGTTTATACAACAAGGCCAAGATGCTACAATGGGAAAAGACAGAAGAGTTCAAGAATGTCATAATCATCATACTTGGAGGTTTCCACTCTCAGATGACGTTTACCAAAGTCATCGGGAAGTACTTGGAGTCATCAGGAATGTCCGATATTTGGGCGGAGAGCCAGGTTTTCGGCGAAACTACTGCTGGAAACATATTGAAAGGAAAACTGTGGAACCGTGTATTACGAGCACACAAGCTGAGCTACGAGGCTCTATGGAGTGTTCTCTGGCCTCTCTTGATAAAATGGACACAGGAAAAGGGAGAAGATGTTGATAAAACACTAGAAGATCTTTCAGCAAAGCTAGCCACTGAGTTCACACCTAGTGAGGACAACTCTGCGATAGACACGACAGCGCACAGTTATCTTATCAATCAAGCTAGACAGGCAAGTTAACATTATAGAATATTTCATATATTCTTAATCTGTTACGCGAATCATCGTTATTAATTTCTATCATTATTATTGCAGGTTGCAGAGGTCATCAAAGAATTTGATGCAGCGCATAAGGATTATCCAACATTCTGCTACTGGAGGCAATACATGCACTTACTGTCTATTCTTCTGAGGTTTACTCGGGCAATCCGAGAAGGAGAATGGGATCTGTAGCTGACCTCGTTTTCCGAGATGCTTCCCTGGTTTGCTGTATTTGATCACGTCAACTACACTAGATGGGGTGTTGTGTTTCTAGCTGACATGAAGTTGCTGCCCAAGACAGCGCCAGATGTTTACGAGGCATTCCTGTGTGGGGATTTTGTAACAAAGGAGACGGAAAACTCGTTCAACCAGATTCTCGATGACCAAACGCTAGAGCATGTGAATCGCTCCCGTAAGGTGGCAGGAGGGCTTGTTGGAATCACTCGAACAGATTCTGCAAGAGATCGTTGGTGTTTAACTTACAACGAGAGAGCCAAGTTGTCGGAGGACACGAAAACCATGTTTAACGTCGGTGGGAAGGAGGGTGATAGTCATAGAGAGCTGGGAAAGGCAAGAATGCGGCGAGATGAAGAGGATGTTCTTAAGCTGGTGTCATGCTTCACGAAGTATGAGGTCTTTCGTCAAGCGGAAAACTTAGTCGCAGTCACAACCGGGGATGTTGCCAGTGAAGAAATCAGACATGGCAAGACAGAATTGGCAGGACCATCGTAAAAGAGTTTGTGCAAGACAGGCTTATAAAGAAAGACGTCAAGTTTCACGACCGTGTCAAACAAAACAGAAAGCTCAAGACATTTGAAACCTTGTACTGTGTACCAGCTTCTTGGGATAACAACAACACGGTTATGCTAAAGGCAGACCGAGATCTCTTGAGACGTGTCGTGGTAGCCTTAGAATCTGGTCGTAACGTCGATGTAGACGAACTGTTGCAAAGAGAACTTTCTCCTGTCCCGCTTTCAATTGCCACTCCCAAAGGAAGTCTTACGGAAGCATCAGGGAAGTCAGATTTGAGCAAGATATTACAACAGAATGTTTCTCAGAGCCAGCGCCATGTCAACCAGAGTGAGACATGTACTATTATCGATGGGATGGCGGCTGTTCAATCTCTCGCCAATGCCTCTCGTGCAAAGACGTTTGGAGAGTGGTGTGACAAGTTCAGTGCGTTTGTTACCTTCCACTTCTCTGAAAACTGTACTAGAGTCGACGTGGTATTTGATCGCTATCTCCCAAATTCTATCAAAGGAGGAACAAGAAGAAAGCGCAAAGGAGGGAAGAGCAAAGGCATAAGGAAGAATGTGGAGAGCCAGGAACAGAGGATTGGCGACTGGAGTAGGTCTATTGTCCTAGAGGACAACAAGGCCAGTCTTGCCCATTTTTTGTGTAGGAAAATGTCAGAAAGTTACATTGCATATCCTCGTCGTAAGC
The DNA here is from genome assembly GCF_036669925.1 of Montipora capricornis. NCBI lineage: Eukaryota > Metazoa > Cnidaria > Anthozoa > Scleractinia > Acroporidae > Montipora > Montipora capricornis. The sequence continues at coordinate 20,667 of NW_027179911.1, read as the reverse complement.
TGGTTGTTAGTGGTGGATTCAGTGACATACCAAAGGTATGGTCATGTGATAAGTCAAGGGAAGACTTTGAAGGACTGGCTTCTAACCATGAAGAGGCAGATACAAGAATTATTCTCCATATCAGAGATGCCACAGTTAGAGGCTACAGCCAGGTTAACGTTTTGTGTCGTGACACAGAAGTTCTTGTCCTCCTATTGGCACACAGGAAAAATCTTTGTCAAAACATATGGATGTTTTCTGGAACTTCTGGAAGAACGTGTTACATACCGGTTCACAAGATCACATTGCCGGAAGAGAAGAGAAAGTCTCTGCTAGCATTTCATGCCTTAACTGGATGCGATACTACGAGCCAGTTTGTCGGTATAGGTAAACAAAAAGCATGGAAAGCTTTCGACGGTCCTTCAGTGAAGCTGCTTGAGCACCTTGGCGAAGAAAGCCATCCTAATGCTAATGCACTTGCTGATGCTGAGGCATTTGTCTGCCAACTCTACAATAAAGGCACAGAAGAAGTCCATGTCAATAAGGAGAGGGCAACAGCATTTCGAAAGACACAAAAGAACCTTGATTCCCTTCCTCCGACGCAAGATGCTTTGCCACTCCACTTACGACGAGTCAACTACCAGGTCCTGATATGGAAGACGGCCCTTCAACCGTGTCCTCCACTTCC
>NW_027179911.1:0-15000 GCF_036669925.1 Montipora capricornis | reverse complement strand
AAAAAGTTGATCGAATGATGTCGAAATCGGTTTATTGACTTAAAGGCAAATTCACTTTACCTCTACTCTACCGTAACAACGACTCCAATTTGGTAATTTCAAAGTATTTAAATGAAGCTAATCCTAAAAATTTCTTGAAAGCCAACCGAATAAAAAGGCTTGCTTACTAAGAATGGCATCGACCGTCTAAACTGGCATCGCTTGCTACTGGGTTGCCAGTATGGCAATCCCAGTCGGAAAATGGCTAATATTCTCCGTGTCGGTTAAAGTCTTGCCTGTAACTCCCCTGCTAAGTGGTGTCTTTGTGCACAGAATCTCCTGTGCGTATTTTGTTAGGTCTGAGGGGATTGGGGTAATGCGTAGATTTGTCTGGTGCACACAGGAGAACATTCAATTAACCTGCAACGGCGTCCAAAGGTCATTGTCACGCGAATGCCGTTTTAGTGCATCTTTAAACAAAATATACCCTTTTGGAGCTCAAGAATGGAACGTTAATTGGGTAAACAAGACAGGTGGTGAAAAATAAATATCTGCAAACTTAAAAGCGACTAGTAATGGACTTCGACAACAATCTTTCGCCTATCGAGCCGAAATCAAAGTGAGCTGTATTTCTAATATTTTGCCAAGTGTGGTGTTATTTACAACACTGAGACGAAATGGAAAGTCCTGTGGTAACTTATGGGTTCAACAAAGACAGAAGGAGTCGAACACCTTAAGTGTTTCTGTTATCTCTGTTGTCTGGCTATTTGTATTTATTTGTACTCAACTCTGCACAGTCTTCCGGTAAAAATGGAAATTTCACTAATTCTTGTTAACCTTCAATGGCGTCGAAAGTCATTGTAACGCGAATGGCGTTTTAGTGGATCTTTAAAAAACATACCTTCATGGAGCTCACCGCCTGTCTTGTTTATCCAGTGGATAAACAAGACAGGCGGTGAAAAATAAATATCTGAAATCTATAAGCGACGAGTAATGGTCTTCGACAACAATTTCATATTTCGCCGTTGGATATCAGGTGAGGTTTGTTTCTAATATTTTTCAAACTTGGTATTGTATACAACGCTGAAATCAAATGGCAAACTTTTATGGATTGAACAAACATTGAAGGAATCGAACGCCTTGATTGCATCACAGTGTTTACTGAAGTCGCATCTTAGTTGTCTGGCAATTTACATTTATTTTGTATTCAACTCTTCAAAGGTAAAAAAAAATGGAAATGTGACAGTGAAGAATAATTTGACTGAAAGCTTGTTGTCTCTTTTGTGCTTCATTATTTACGGTCAAGGCTCTTTCGAAAAGGATTTGATGTGAACTGTCAGAAATTTCTTTAATTAAATATGCTTTGTGACACGGATTGTGTGTCTTGCTTGCACGCACGAAATTGAAACAGGAAGGGTTTTTTGCCTCTAATAGCAAATACGTTGTTTGTTTCAATAAACTTTTCGGTGGAAAAGGTTTTTGTGAGATTTCCAGCCTTTGTGAATTTAATATGTTGTGTAATTTTCGAGCTTAACAAATTTGCATACCTGGGTTGAAATGTGATACGGGAGGATTTTTGTGGTAGTACACTGTAAGCAGCACGTGCATAAGTCACGAAATAAACAGGTCTGTTAGAAGCGTGCTTGAGTTTCAACAAAATGAGCCCCAAAATCAGCAAAAGATTGTAACCCTGATGAATAATAAAATAGCTGCTATTTCCAAAACGATAGAATTACCAGGTGATAAATAGCATCGTCTTGGAGAGTAATTTTTGACTTTGCAGAAACAATGGTCAACCTCAAGAGTTGGGTGAGTGTGATCTTTGTGTTGAATTCGCACATTTCTTGTCAAACTTTATAACACTTAAAAGAAAAAGAACGCTAACAAAAACAAAAACCCGGTGTCTTGCCATCATTGGACACAGATGCTTCAATGTTTCGCGAGTAGGCATGCCGCGGTAACTTGATCACGGTGCCGGCTGAATTCGATGTCACTTGCGATTTACTGGTACAGCCAAAAGTACAATAACAAAATTGAACGGAGCAAAAATCTCCCAAAATGTTTTTCGCTGATGGTAACTTTTCATATTTGTGATTCAAAATTAATGTTGTTTTCATGTCGTAAATTTTGTTGCTGATGACAAAAATTTTATTCTCGATCGACCGCCCTGAAAATTTCCTTCTGCTCTTCCAAAAAACTGTGTATCAATATTTATTTTTCCATAATCTAATAAAACCTCTACCTTGCTTAGTTCGCATTTTTGAGCTTCTGTTACAAAGTGTTATATCTTTTTAGGTCACCCATCCAGATACTAACCCCGCCAGACAGGAGCACAACTTTCGTGTTGCAAAGCTGTCAGACGTTCAAAGTGCACGCTTAAATTTGTGGTGAAAAGAAGATGTGAGGGAACTTGAAAATGATCGACATGTCAGCCTAGAAGCCAATGTTTCTCGATTTCCTTTTATTTCCTTCAATCTGTCTGGGTTTAGTACTTTGCTAGTAACCACATGTCTCCTTAGGGGGCTATTTACCTAGGACTTCTACCATGGCACTACAATAATATACAATACTAAAACAATATCGTGTACTAATAGAGCCACATATTACGCAAAGACAACTTCAATATCCTGGAAGACAATATGTTGACAATATGGATTAAAGCGCTGTGTTACTGCACTACCACACGTAAGATGACAGGAATTTTTTTCTTTCTGACAATTTATTAATTGGCTGGTAGCCAGGTTTTTAACTTCAGAAAAAGATCTGTTTCGTCGTATAAACGTGTGAGCCAAAGTTGATCTTAAGCAGAGAGTATTCCTGGACTATAAATATTGCTTCTGTGATGTTCGGGTCTTGGATGGTTTTTGTGCCTTGGTGAATGGATTTCCTCTTATCAATATTAGAGAGGTACATCTGGGACATGGATTCCATTTGTCCGTCCTCTGTTCACGGTGTCCACAATCCGGGATCCCTGCAGGGAAACTTGATCTGCTCATGGACTCTCCTCTTAGGTCCCGGCCCCAGGCCCTTGTGGCTAGCTGCCTTCTCCGGTTCTTTGTTTCTAGTGACGTTTTTGTGCTTTTTAATTTGTAAATGGCGTGCGTTTTTATTATGAATCAGTAAAGGATGTTTTCATAAAAAAATGCTGTCAGTGGCTGCTAATTGACTGGGTGAAATGGTTGTGCGCATGCGTGATGTGTTAGTGATGGTTGGTGTTAGCGTGTGTCACCGTGCTTTTTTTGTTGTTTTTCACATTTTGTTGATCATGTTCGCATCCTTGAGGACGCTGGGCCGCGAAATGACTGTTATTACAACAGGCATCTGTCCAAACGGACGTTATCTTTTAAATCTTGCTGAAGTTTTTGACAGCGTACCCTATTAGCGGTTTTTCAAATGGTATTGCTGGTCGAGAACGATGCATTGAATGGTCTATCTTGGGGTATTTATTGATTTTTTTTATATATCAATGGTATGACTGAATGTGTATTATCCACTACAGTTAAACTTTATGCTGATGACAGTTTTTTTTTAAATAATTGATCCTATCACAACTTCGCCAAGCGGACGTTTTAATGCTGATAAGTGCGAATCATTTCGAATAACACACTCACGAGATTGAACCATGGTTATACACTTAATAAACGCCTTATATCCATAGCTCCGTAGCTTGTAGGGAGTGGACTCAAGGTAGTTCTTAGAAGAGCATTTTAACTCGGCAATCTGCCCAAATCAATTGTGCTTACGGTGCATGAAGCCACGGACGAAAAATCGATCGCGCGCAAGTGAAAGACTTACAAAGAAAACAGCTTCTACCACTGAAATACCGCTATTCCGAAAGAAGAAAACGTGTATACGTCGCTGCTGCCATAAAAATCCCTGCAGCAAATGATCGAACAAGACATCTTTGGCCGCCTTCTTGTTTGTTACTTCGCGCACTCCCGTGTGAACACACCTGGGTACCAGAAACACCATCCACCAATCAGACAAAAGTCTCCTTTGCTGTGGTACAGCACCCCCCCCCCCCCCCCTGAGAGCCAGGAAGTCCCACTGGGGCCCAGTAGGCCTTTGTAATTGAGTCAAGGTGGGCAATAGCAGGCCATTCGGGGCGGCTGCCTGCATGCTTCCATTTCACGATGTGGGAAATTGATCTGTCTGCCATCTGAGAGGTACGCAACTGTGATGGTGTCCACTGTTGGCTTCCTAACAGTTCCTCGTCCTTCAATTCTTCTTTCCCAGTGATGGCAGACCTCGAAATGCAGCTCTCTGACCACTGGGAAGGTGTCAGCTGGCCTACTTCCTTTACCGTCTCCAGGTAACTCTTTTTCCTCTTGACGCTGACAAGGCGTGCAATTTGTTTCAAAGCAAGGACGGCGTGACAACACATCTGCATTCTGATGACCTTTGCCCGCATGTCCCTGCAACATGACCCCTCGTGTCTGCCCACCAAATTAGTCATCGAGATTGAGATTCTACTTTCTCAGGTCAATTTTTCAAACAACGTGTTCCAGGTACCAGTCAGACAATGTTAGCTCTACTTTTTAATAAATTATACACAGGTTAAAGCTCATATTCTGATACCTGTTAATTATTGGCCGTGTAAGTTTATAATACACAGGTACATTAACCTTGCCTCCACTTCCTCCTTCTTATCTCAATTGATAGCGGTGTTTGTTTTGACGAAAAGTTCTTCATTGGAGATGATTCTCGGCCAGAAAGTCCTGAGAATTCTCCTAAAAATATTCTTGTTTGCAATATATCTGTCATGATTGCCTAAACACCCAAGAGTCCGCACCACATAGGAGGACTGAGGGAACGATGCTCTAGACAATCCCGCGGAATGCACGAGAGATACATGGGGAACGAGAGACCGAATAATGAATATATAAAGGGGGCGGGGATGGGGGCTGTACACTGAACAAACCAAAAGGACAATTTTATTTGAGAGACTTTTATTAGCCATTTGAAACAATTAATGGGAAAGTGATGTTATTTTAAGGTCAAAATTTTAACCTCGGACTGGGACACAGGCTCGTTTTAAACGTCGAACTTTTCATGTGCCGAATCTAATGAAAATGAGAACAATCTATTGTTTTCGTTCATTTGCATTAGATTCGGCACATGAAAAGTTCGATCCTTGAAACGGGCCTCAGTGACTCAACTGTTTTTGCTCGAGTGTTCCTAGGAGAGAACATTTCGTTGGCCAATCGTTATACTACATAAACGTAAAATCCTCTCATATTATGATCATGCATGGGCACACTAATTAATAAGCGTTAAATTATTTCTGACAACTAGATGACACATGTCCAAATTCTTAACAAACAGCAAATAAATAAACTTTAAGTCGCGAATCGTTTTCTTTTGACAATTGGGAATGGGAGCTAACGAGCAGATGTCTTTGTCAGGTAAAACAATGGTTATAGCAGACATAGTGGAGGCGATATGCAAATGTAGCAATTACTTGTCTCCGCAGCAACATTTTATGGTAATAGAGAGTTTTAGATTCTGGTACGAGAACGGGTACGAATACGAATTTTTCTCATAAAACAACAGTGAGCGCGCGCAAACCAGCGCCATTTTGGCGGCAAAAACGTGACACCGTTGTCATTTTAGTACGAGGTTTTGCAAAAATGTCGTCCCGTCAAAACAAGTCGCCAAAACGGTAGCGGTTTTGGCATTTTTTCGATCAGGAAGAGGCTCAGTTACCAGCAATAAGAATAACCGAGCAACCTATGCTGCTAACAAAGAGCAAGATTAATCGTCCGGGTTATAAATGTTCTCAGTATTTTCGCTAAAACGGGCAGTCAAATCTCGTACTCGTTCTCGTACTCGTCCTAGAATCTAAAGGTCTGTAATATTTGCTCCTAGTAAATTTCATGGTTCCTCATTTGACAATCTTGCACAGCGAGATAGATAACCAGGCGGTATACAATGGAATCTAAATTTGCAGACATCCGCGTTCGAAATGCAACTACTGCAGTGGACACAGTCCTTCACACCGTTATACAAAAAAAAAAAACCTAAAATTACAAAAATCGCCCTATTATATAAAATTACGCCGCGCAACGCTGATGGATTATTTACCTTTAAAATTAAGTTCGACCTTTTATCATTATTTTCTGCCTTTAACAAACAGTTGTTGCTTCTTCGGATACGGTTTTCATTCTTTCACTTTGGCTGGTCGCTGTTGTATCCATGATTGATGGAACCAGGAAGGACTTCCATTTCCACCTTCGATTTGTCTTGCGGAGAATCTGCAATGCGCTTGGGAATTCTTTTAAACATTATGCAAAACAGGAAAATAAAGGGATTAATAATCAAATTATGAATCTTAAGCATGTGAATCTCTCAACTTATATCTTCTTACACAATAGACATTTCAGTTTATTCATCAATGATGGAAAGGTGTAGCCCGTGGGAATTTCATAAAGAACGTAAGTTGCTTGGCAACGGACGAAAGGACAACTGAAAGCCATAGTCCCAGGCACGAATCGAACCTAAGACCTCCGTAACACAGATCGAATGCTCTACACATTGAGCTACTGGAACTTACTGGAGAGCTAGGTTGTTTTATCTAGATCCTGAATCGCCTAGTTATATCTAAATCTATCTAGGTCCTGAACGACCTACAGCAGCTCTTCAGTGAGTTCTAGTAGCTCATAGGTAGAACATTCGGCCGTTGTTACGGAGGTCGGAGGTTCGATTCCAGCCTTGGACGCTTTTTATATACATTTTAATTTGTAGTCGTAGGATGCGTTTTGACCCGCATTTCTTATTCCACGTTTTGACTTGAATTAACTGATTTCAATTGATTTGATCAGGCCACTGCTTATCTATACTTCAACTCCTTTCCTGGAGTGTAGAAAAGCACTTCGAGAGAAAAGTAGCTTGCTCAAGACCATAACTCATTCGTCCATTTAGGGATCAACCCGTTTTCTCATGCAATTACCATAACACTTCCGAGGTTACCAGGATACGAAGCAGAAAATTGTACAAAAATTATTCGATTGTTCTTAGGCCGGCATCAAATCGTTATTTTTTCATGGACTGATTTCTCGTAATAAATATAACAAATGGGGTAAAGATCACCAGTTTTGTCCTACCTGTTCTTTGGATTACTGCATTTCAGTATGATTATAACAGCAATGATAATGACCAACAGTACGCCAGCAACGGAACCCGCAATGATGTAAGGCATCTTGTAAGAGTCCTTCTCAATGGGCCTAGATGGAGCTACTGTTGATGTTACCATTGTTGACGTTTCAGCGACGAGGGTTTGCACGCTCGAAATGTTACCATTAATGGAGTTTGAAATGTCTGCCATAGACCCTTTAACGATGGAAACGAGGTTGTCTTTCGTGATAGCGTCAACATTGGAAGTTCCGGGTGGAAATTGCAAGTAAAATGCTAAGCTTGCCAGTAGAGGATCCATAAAGATCTGTTTTGGGTAGCCTGGAAGAATGTGAACTTGGTCTTCTGTGAAGATGATGAAGGAAGTTGCCCTCTTACGGCGAGCACTGAACAAGCCATAAAAAAAAGGAACATAAACTACCACATCACCGATTAACTATAATTTTAAATTTTCTGTTGCTTTTTGTTTGTTTGTTTTCCTTTTTTATCTTTTTCCTGGTCGTTTTTGTATTTACAGTAGACATCTGGGAAACACAAGCAAACGTAAAATTTGTTTAAAGGTGTCAAAAATACCACTTCTTTGCAGAATCTTAAGAAAGATAACATTAGAAGTCTTTGGCGGGTTATTTAGTTATCTTTTTAGTCATTTTATATTTCTTCCTTAACTCAACAAGCGATGTTAATATTGATGTAAGGCAAAGAAAAGCTTAGCTCGCGCGAGCAAGTCTGAAAGCCCTAACCTTATTCAAATGGAGCTACTTTACTTAAAGGAACAAAACAACTGAGGGAAAGAAGAAACAGAAGGAACAGGAAAGTGAATGGAAAAACAGAAAAAGCAGAAAAATGTACCTGGTAGGTGTAGATCTGCAGTCATCCGTTTCTGAGCAGTGCTTCGTTGCTGCTGTTGCAACTGCAGCCTTGAATGCTGCTTGTAGAGGCTGGTCCCACTGAAAAGGAATAGCAAAGAATATCCAAGACAGATCTCTTAAACGAGGCACATGTTGTGACTGGGACAATTATATAGCGCAAAGTGTTTTCTTTACTCAGTATCGCAAATTTTCATTTCAGGTTCACGTAGCGAGACTTTGTAACAAAATGATGTGCTAATCTGGGAAACGTTTCTTCGGGATAAGGACTAAAAATTATTCAGAATTCCATGTTTGGCTTGACAAAGTAGTTATGAGGGACATTCTACTTAAAAAAGCAAACGGGTAACTCCCGCCGAAGTACACTAGCGTACGAAGCGCGCACGAGCGCGAAAGCTTCAAGTCTCCCGATTTTGGGCAGGCGCCAGTTCTCTCTCGATTCTATCCGCGCGTTCGGCGAATGAATAAAAATAAAAGGCTGTGGACAGTACCTCCAAAACAGTCAATAAATCCTTTTACGTTAATTATACAAAACGAAAGGGGAAGAAAACAAGGAAACACAAGGAGTGGCTGACAACAGAAACATGGGCACTGAATACCGAGAGAAAACGACTAAAGGACCGTATCAACCAAACACAAGTCCAAGAAGAGAAGCAGGAACTGCAAGCATGTTACTGGGACAAAAACCCGGAAGTAAAAAGAAGCGCAAGATCAGACAAGAAAAGCTTCATTGAGGAGCTGACCCAGGAAGCAGAGACCGCAGCGGACCAAAGAAACACGAAAAGACTATATGAGATCCCGAGGACGCTCGCTGGAAAACGAACAGCAAACCTAGTCGCCCAGTCAAAGACAAGAACGGCAATGCCATTTCAAGGGAGGAAGACCAAGATGGGCAGAACACTTCAACGAAACACTCATCAGGCTTGCACCGTCTGTTCCGTTTGATATCCCCCACCTACTGAACTCCTTGCTATTAACACCAGCCCACCTACCAAGTATGAGATCATCAAGGTCATAAATTCACTGAAGTCAGGCAAAGCAGCAGGCCCTGATGGCATACCACCTAAAGCTCTGAAGGCAGACATCCAGACTTCAACTAACATCCAGCACGCACTCCTACACAAGATCTGGGAGCAAGAGAGAGTGCCAGAAGACTGGAAGAAAGGTGACCTCGTGAAGCTGCCGAAGAAAAGGGACCTCTCATCCTGCAACAACTGAGGAGGAATCACGCTGTTGTCTATCCCAGGGAAAGTACTGACGAAAGTCATCCTAGAGAGACTAAAGGCAGTACTGGACAAGACACTTCGGGATGAACAGGCTGGCTTCCGGCAAGACAGATCATGCATAGACCACATCGCCACAATGCGTATCAACATTGAGCAGACCCTGGAGTGGCAGACCCCCCTGTACTCAGTCGTCGTCGACTTTCAGAAGGTGTTTGACAGCGTCGACAGGAATGTCATCTGGAGACTGATGCACCACTACGGTTTTTCCACCAAAGTTCGTTTCATCCAACGACTGTATGAAGATGCCACCTGGCAAGTCATCCATGATGGGAAGCTGACGGAACCCTTCTTCGTACAAACCGGCGTTCGTCAGGGATGTCTGTTGTCGCCAACGATCTTCCTGTTGTGGTCGACTGGATAATGCAGCAGGCCATGGCAGGCAGGAGAACTGGAATACAGTGGACTTTCACGAGGCAGTTGGAAGACCTGGACTACGCAGACGACATCAGCCTTCTCTCCGACAGATATCAAGCCGATCAAGAAAAGCTATGCGGTGTTGCAGAAGAGGAGGAGAAGACTGGCTTCCAAATCAACATCGGGAAGACGGAGGTCATGAGGGTGAACAACAAAAAGCAAGACCCAGTGCGACTACACCAAGAAAGCATCAAAGTCGACAAGTTTGTTTACCTGGGCAGTGTAGTCAGTAAGGATGGGGGCATAGACGAAGACATCAAGTTCCGAATCAACAAAGCACGACAGGCCTTCAACACCATACGGCCAATCTGGAGATCAACAGCTTTCTCGCTTCACAACAAGATCCGGATCTTAAACACCAACGTCAAGTCGGTCCTACATTACGGCTCAGAAAACGGTCGGGTAACAAAGACCCACAAACTCCAGACTTTATTAACAGATGTCTCAGGAACATCCTCAACATCAAGTGGCCGGAAGTCATCTCAAATAAACAACCGTAGGAGAGGACCAGACAAGCCCCAATCGAGTCCGAGATCAAGAAACGACAAGAAGATCTTTTAGATCTCATAACCGTGCTTTAAAAATTTATCTTTTTTCTTACCACTGTAATCGCAACGTAGTGCACATTCCAAAACAGTAGTGCACATTCCAAAACAGTCCTTGTTGAGTCACAGATGACTATAGACACAACATCACCTGATCAATCTGTAGCATAACAACCGACAACGACTGCACACGATCTTATTGCACCATCACTTATAGCCATTGTGAAAACTCCGATTGCAACATAGTAAGTCGTAGCCATTGTGAAATCTCTGATGATGTAATGGTCTTAATAATCTGGAACTTTCTTCGGATATGTATGGGTATGAACGATACGACAATAACAATATTAACAACTTACAGCTTCCTTTCTTAAAAATCACGATTATTTTTTTTTACATGAGTAAAGCGGTAGCAAAGTAGTCACATGAGTCACACAATTGATTTAGTACGGTGGTTATTTCCCTACCAATGAAAGTTGCAACGTCGACACATTCAACGGATGACGTAATGACCTTTTATGCATTCAATACTTGCTTCCAATCAAACACTTCAATAACACAAAAAGTCAATATATTTTGTACTAAATAAAGAGTGCAATATTCATGAAATTTTAAGTACATTAACGTTTTAACAGCTTTTGGTGAATAAACATCATAAGTTGCGTGATTCGAAGTGCCACTGACTATATGACCGAGTAGAATTTTGGGTCTGCTCACCAACAAAACTAAATTTTATCTGTTTTCTTACCACTATAGTCGCAACGTAGTACACATTCCAAAGCATTCCTTGTTGATTCACTGATGACTATAGACACATAATCACCTGATGAATCTGACAACAACGACTGCACACAAACTTATTGCACCATTACTTATAGCCGTTGTCAAATCTCCGATTGCACCATCAGTCATAGCTGTTGTGTAATCTCCAATGACGTAATAGTCTTAGCTTTCTTTCTTAAAAGTTATGATGACATATTTCAATAACACAAAAATATATATTTTGCTCTGAATAAAGAGCGGATTATTCATAAAATTTAAGTATATTAACGTTTTAACAGCTTTTTGGCGAATAAACATCGTAAGTTGCGTGACTGGAAGTCCCAATGACTATGTGGCCGAGTGAAAGTTTCGTTCAGCTCGCCGACGAAACGAAAAAAACAAGATCTTTTAGATCTTATAAACGCGCTTTAAAAATTTAGCTGTCTTCTTACCACTATAGTCGCAACGTAGTGCATATTCCATAGCAGTCCTTAATGATTCATTGATTACTGTAGACACAAAATCACCTGATCAACCTTTAGCGCAACAATTCACAACAACGACCTCACACGATTTTATTGCACCGTCACTTATAGCCGTTGTAAACACTTCGATTGCAACATCAGTCGTAGCCGTTTTGAAATATCCGATGACGTAATGGTCTTAATTAATCTGGATCTTTTTTCGTATTTGTATGGATATGAACGATACGAGAATAACACTATTAACAACTTAGAGCTTTTTTTCTTAAAAATCACGATTAAATGTAATTGTTTTTTACACGAACAAAGGGGTAGCAAAGTAGTCACACAAGTCACATAATCAAAGAATTACGTTATCCACGGCTATCTTTAGTACGGCGGTTATTTCCCTACCAATGAAAGTTGCAACGTCAACACATTCCATGAATGACATACTGGCTTCTTATGTATTCAATACTTGCTTCGAATCATGCACTTCAATAACACAAAAAATATTTTGTATTAAATAAAGAGTGGAACACTCATAAAATTTTAAGTACATTAACCTTTTAACAGCTTTTGGCGAATATACATCAACGTGCAGAGCAACAACCACGCTCGGCCAATGGCCGCGCGGTTAAAAATGGGGATGGATCGGTCACACGCTCTGCAAGCCTGTCTCTAACGTCACCAGACAAGCCCTTGAATGGAGTCCACATCGGAAGCGGAAGGTGGGCCGACCAAAACAGACCTGGTGCAGAAGCGTTGACGCTGAAGTGAAGGCAGCTGGTAAGACGAGGACCGAGATGGAGAGGATTTCCCAGAACCATGTTCGTTCAAGGGGTGTTGTGGCGACCCTTTGTTCCCTAGGGAATTCAAAGGCATGTTAATACAAAGGAAAATATTATCCAACCTGAGACACATTTAACCCCAGTATCTGCAACTCGACAGACTGGCTTCTCTCCTCGTCAGATGGTGTTAGCGGTTCTTCGGCAGGCGGAGGCGGAGGAGGTTCAGTTCCCTTTTCAAGTCCTTTCAGCAAATAGACAAACATGTATTTCAAAACTAGTACACTTTACATTGACACAACGTTATTAAACATAGTAATTCAGAACACTAGAAGTCATGTTTAGTTCTTCTAATATGAAAAATGCCCAAACAGAGATGTATCCCTTCTTGAAAAATTTGGGAGGTTCAGCTAATTAATATTCAAGAATTAATATTCGATCTATTGCCTCTTAATTGCGGCTGTCGTACCCTTTCAGATTTCTAAATTGCACAAAAATAAAACCAGACGTTGCATGAAGCTTACAGTGGGTTGCCAGTGGTAAGTGTTACACAAACACAAAAAAACTGAATTGGGTGGTATTGAACTGCAGCGTTCTAGTTATTTTTTTCAAGTGGGGGGTCATTAAGACCATTTGAGGGGTCACCCAAGCGTCGTGCCAGCAGAGGCCCTTTGGCTCACACATTCAGACGTTTAATTATTTTGTAATGTCCTGTCCAATTTTGAGGTCTTTCAATTTTTTTAGCTTTGTTAATAAATTCAGTATAAAGATAAAAAGTGTGTGCATTTGTGACAAATGCGCACACTTTCTTTAAGACTTATCGAGTACGAGAAATAACATATGTCGATTTCCTTCGATGAAAATGCAACTTGTGGGTTTTCACTTTTCGACATCATTTTAAAGAAAGTGACCCTTCAATATGCAAGGTGCAGACATCTTGGCGAAATTTTTCACCCACACTGATGCGTTGTTGCTGTAACCCTAAGCCGAAAACATGCGAGAGCCTTAACTGGTTTTTGCAAATGATAATGATAATGATAATGATAATGATATGGATAATAATAATAAAGCACACAAATATGCGTAGGAATTGGAGATAAGTTTATCTCTTAGGTATCCAAATCCTTCACTTACTTTAGCTAGAAGACCAAAGGTAGAAGCTGGGGAACGAAGATCAAACACTTGAAGCGTACAATGATAGATAAGCTACAGGAGACGATAAAGGCAGAGAATTGGCACGGGCAGTTATTCACTTAGCGTGGGAATGATGAAGAACTTAGTCAAGATGCGTGTTTTGCATGGATGAAGGGTTACCCATCGGCACCCACCCATACAGTTGCAGGCATGATCGAACTCTACGAACAACTCTTGCCAACTTAAGTGTAAACAACACAGAAGACCAAAACAAGCCAGGGAGACGTAAGGGAACGACAAAACGGTACACCAGTAATAGCTTAAACTTGGTGGAAGACGTTATTTCGCAAATTCTTTTCTTGGACACTAAACCGTTTGTTATTTTTACGGATGAGTTATTTTAAGTGGATGCTTATTTTTAAAAGGTGGTTTAATCCTTTTTTCATTTGTTCAGGAGTGAAACTCGACTTTTTATTCTCAACTGAAAATAAGTAAGAATCATCTGTTCTCTTATTGGAAATAATCTTATTGGAAATAATCGATTTGTTTGTTTGTTTGGCTTTAAAATGCGAGCGAACAAGAGTTTTTTTTACTCCGTTTGCCTAACTGTTTTCTATGTGCCTCGAAAGTGACAAGAAAATTTTGCCCTTATGTTACAAACACGTCATCAATCGCAATGAGCTCTCGTAAAAGGGAGGAGAAATATCGCTAGCTTGTGTTTAAGAAGTTTGCCGATCCTGGTTACAAGCCAAGCTGGTGTGTTTCAATGAAATACATCCAAATGTAAATGATCACGTTCTAAGAGATAAAGTGGGATAAAGTACATCAATAGAACTCTTTTTTTGACCTTGAACCGACGAAGACGAATGAAAGCTGATAAAGGTAATATTTTATGACCAATATTTACCTCCCTCTACGGTCCTGACAGTGAATATCTGACTTCCTTTGAAACTGAATGCTCTTCTCCCCGGGTGAACTGTTACAGCCAGGACCTGTACACTGTATTCAGTTTCTGCTCTAAGTCGCAGTACCTCTAACTGCGTCCGTGTTCCATTATAATTAGCTATTGCCACAGTCGGTCCAGCATCGTTATTAGTTGGTGTACATACAACAGCATAAAAGGCAAGAATATAAGGATGATCGGGAACATAGTAAGCCCAAGAGACGTTCATGCTTGAATTTTTACGCTGAAGATGCTGATGTTCCAGTCGTTAACTACTGGAACTAAAAGAAATAGGAGAAAATGGTTATTGCATAAATGATGTTAAAAATTCGGATTAGTGAATACCCTACGAAGCTTAAGCCTTAACCCTTACACGTTCCAGCAAAATCATATCCTCGCTGCGATGAAATGAAGGGTACGTCGCATCCCCTTGGGTTTTTATTTTGGATATACATGTAAAAACCGTTTTGTGTTAAACAGGCTGCCGACGATTTTTTTTAACTAGGACAGCCCATTTCCGAGTTCCCCTAAGCCTCCCTATCAAAGCGATGCCTTGTGCACAACCGTTCATATGAAAATGAGTTTAATTTGCATGTGAATGAAATTTTACTTTCATATGAAAGGATCAGCACTAAGACTCACTTTGAGAAAGAGGCAAGGTAATTCGGAAATGGCCTAATGCTTCTTGTTG
>NW_027179910.1:0-25000 GCF_036669925.1 Montipora capricornis | reverse complement strand
GTAGACGTGAACTCTGTGGATAGTGTGATGGCTTGTTTCGTTTTAAACTGGAGTGAAACTCACAAATAAAATTATCGGGAACATAAAGTTGGAACCATCTGCACAATAAGAAAAATCTGTCATCAATTGCCGTCAGTCAGCGGCCTATTTTTCAATTCTTGGGTTTCACTCACGTGATCAACAGCCATGTTTTTCAACGAAAACAAAAGAAGACGTTAGCATAATAATAGCTTTCAATTCCCGGAGGATTGGATCGGGACACCAACATGGCCGCCATTTCATTGTTTGGGGACACCAACATGGCGGCGGTGAAATCCAAGAATAGGGGTGAGGGGCACTTAAAATCCCTATTAATGAGCTAACGCAAGACAACTCTGCAATTTGAAAAAAAGCAATGGAAGAGATGGAGGTTGATTTCGTGTGGAGCCGGAGAACATTAAAATTGAAGTGGTTTCGAAGACAAACAAAGCAGTCACCTAATGAGATGAAATTCTTGTCATGAATCATTTGAACAATAACTTGCAGTACATTATGGCTAATTACCAAGTAATGTTTATTTAATAACAAGTAAAATTCCTGATGAAAAACGCATGTTATTTAACAAACCTCATGTTTAACGTCTAATGCAAAAATCTGGCTGACCATATTGGCTGCTTAAGTTCGTATATACTCCTTCCGAGCCTCTGCAAACAACCCCCCCCCCCCTCCCCCCTCCAACCTTTAAAACAAAGAAACAAAGCAAAAAAATCATACAACTCCGTTCCATCTTTCCACCTTAGAAATTTAACCTTTTGCAAAAGTCATTCATACAAACGAAAACGCATCATATAAATGCTTAATCATAACTACCAGTGACACTGGTATACTTGGAAAAAAAACCCGAGTGCTCCTGACAAGAATCGAACCCACGACCAGCTTCCCATTACTACTAGTTCAGCTTGATGGTCTACGACTTAGGAATACTCGGAAAAATCCGAGTGCTCCTTTGCAAGAGTCGAACCTACGACCTTCCATCCGATTACTAGTTCGGATGTTCTACCATACCACTGAGCTACTGGAGACTTGTGGGAGTTGGACTATTAATTAAGACTAAGTTCAAGAGATAATCGCCCTGCATGCTGCTAGGGACTGAAATGTCAAATGGTAGCATATGGAGTGTTTCCACATGACGTCATGGAGCTAGGTCATGTTGAACATGTGAAACAAAGAAACAGCGGCCATATTGGAGGAGAGAAATATCCTTTTGGAAATTGAATTCCATTTTTATGCAAATTCTTCCTTTTGTTTTAGTATGCAAATATTGCTGCTGGTCACAAGAGCGAAAACACTCTATAGCTATGATAAGAAATGTGGTGGAAAGTTTTTTAGCCCGGTAAACGAATGAGAGGAGATGTTAATCTGTCAATGACACGGGCATACCGTTGAACTACAACTAACCAGAACTATCACAAATTATCGTAACTGTTACAAAATTCTACAATCTGAATGGTTTTGTGAGCGCCTATTAGCCGCCTAATTGGCGGGCGATCACGTGGGTGTCGAATTACACGACCTGTGATTGGACACCTACACCATTTTGCGCGTCAATCACATACACTTGGATGGGGTCTTTCTTGCTGTTTTCCCACTGTTTGCAAAACAGATGGAAAAAAAGTTAATTTTTTCACACAAAAAGGTATTCAAAGACTTTATCCTCGATCAATTAGTAACTGAACCTCGCGTCCTTGAACTTTCTTACCCACCTTTTCGATTAGGGCAAGGCTTACAGCACCTTGAAAACGTTTCGTTGCGCGGTTTCGTCTACTCTAGAGGCAGTTGGTGGGCTCAGTCTTTGGTCACATCCTTTTGTCGCGAGATTCATGAAGGGTGGTTTTGTGTGCAAGCTTCTACAGCGTAATTACTCCTCCATTTGGGATGTTAGTTTGGTTACAAGTTATTTAAAGGCTCTTGCATTATCAGAGTTGTTATCGCTAACGGAGCTGACTCTTAAGACAGTTTCGCTTCTAGCAGTCAATTCATCTGCTGGACTTGAATCATGTGTCCGTTCCAGATAACCAGATTGTTTTCGTTATTCCAGAGCGTGTCAAGAGGACACTCCCTGGGAAAGCTCAGCCCAGGATTTCTATTCCTAGTTTTCCACAGGACTCTCGTCGGTGTCCCTGTTTGCATGTAAAACAATATATTGAGAAGACCAAGCACTTAAGGTCTTGTGACAGGTTGTTTATTTGATATTGTAAACCATACAAGTCGGTAGGTTCTAGCACTTTTGCCAGGTGGCTGAAGAGGGTTTCTTAAGTCTGGGAATATTGAAACTTCTGTAATATCTAAGGCCTTATTCGAAGGTGCAACGATCCCAGACATTATGAAGCTAGCTGACTGGTCTAGACCGTATACGTTTAACAAGTACTACTACAAGCCTATTGTGGCGTCAGATACTTCCTCTGTCAGCAAGCGTTCCTTTCGTACTATGGGTCTCGGCGGTTATTAAAAGGAATTGTGCTAGCAGTCTACTGGTTGTCTTTGTGTTACTTTCTAGTGGTATTGATATCGGGCTTTGAACACGCTTGATAGGGGCATAATGTGGAGTGTGGCGAAAGAGAATCATCAGAGACCTTTCTGCTAGGCAAACTGGTTGGGCATCACGCCCAAAGTCCCGTTCGCTAACAAAATGATGACAGCAATCTCGCCTTATATCTCATAAGGATTCCAGACCGCGCAAATTCACGAGTGAAAATTTTCACGATATTGACTGCTGGGGTGGGGTGGGTATACGTTTAACAAGTACTACTACAAACCTTTTGTGGCTTCAGATACTTCCTCTGTCAGCAAACTTTCCGTTGCGTAGTATGGGTCTCGGCGGTTATTAAAAGGAATTGTGCTAGTAGTCTACTGGTTTTCATTGTGTTACTTTCTAGTGGTATTGATAGCGGGCTTTGAACACGTATGACAAGGGCATAATGTGGAGTAATTATCTGAGCCACACGGAGTATTATGACATTTTTCGTTACCCACCCTGTTCTTATTCGCCCTATGCCTAGCTGCCTCATACCCTCCCCTCCCTTTGTCAATGTCAAATATTTTGTTTTTTTCACTCAAGAAGAAGACGCCTGCCCTTGCTGAACAGTGGTTTATATACCTTTGAATCTGCATAACAATGGCTTTGTTTTTTTTTTTTTGGAACGTGGGCGATATGCGCATGCGCAAGGAAGTTCACATGATAAGTTCATAATGTTCCGTATGGCTCAGAGAATTACAATTATCCTTCAAGGTAAGTGTACCTCTCGTCTAATTTAACATTTAAATAAAAAAAAATCGAAGATCTAAACCATACATCCATGTTCAAATCACCTTCATATATCAATTTGCAGTGCACACTATTTTAGAATAGTAGGCAGTAACCTATGGTTCGTTTGATTTTGTTCAACGATGTTGACTGCTGCGGTGAGCGAACGGTTTTCAACACATCATCAACATGTGATTTAACAAAACTTCACGAGAGGGCATTGTATTCAGTCCCAGGCTGTAGCCGCGGTTGTTACTATGGATACGGACATGGAGACCGATCAGTGCGCACGCGCATACCCAAAAATGTTGAAAGAGAGGGAGTAAACGGCCTCAATTACATTCGACTTTTGCGATAACGAAGGAAATGTTGAATGGTTGTTGAAGGAAACTTTTAACGCTTTTATCTTCTAATCAACTTCAATTCAACATGTTGCCACTTGGCTGAAAGTGGGAAGGGAGTGGAGGGGAGGAAGGGAGGAGGGGGGGGGGGGCGGACGCAAATGGTTTCAACATCGCTGTTAAACAAAATCGAACGGATGTTGAAGCAAATGTTAAAGGCGTTTGCCTTGACCTTTAGACGGTATTAGAGAGAGAATGTGTCGTCAAATTAATGCTCGAAGGTTTTGCATCCTAACTAAACTTAATCGATTTTTTAAATAAGTGATCAGTCTCATCCCGGGAGGTTTCCTTTAAAGGTCACCAAGTTAGAGTAGTGATGACCCAAGTAAAATTTCACTTTTGGTAAAACATCGATCTGACGAGTTACAAGAAAGAAGGTACCTCACTAAAAGGGTTTTTGCCATTAAACATAATTAATTAATTAAGGGAACATAGTTTTTGAGTGGATCTAGGTGTTGCTAATTGACCACTCATCAAAAAGGCTTTTCAGGGCCAATGAAACATATCAATCATCCAACAGAAAAGAACAAGTTAAGGAATCCCAACTGGACGGATTAAATTAGGCAAGCGCCCTATCCACTTGGCTGCTGAGTAGATCGAGACAAAGCAACTGATTTTGAAAAAAAAAACCACGCGAAGTACATACACTATTAAGCAAATGCGAAACTAAACAGAATATGGCATCCTTTGAAGAACGAAGCATATAACAATACACAGCTATTCACGGGCAAATAAGACGTGTATTCTAGAATCTAGCCCAGGATATAAATAAAGAAACAAGTGGCAAAACCCTTCTTAAATGAAACCTTCCTCATTAAGTTTACTTCAATTACTTGGAAATTTCTGTTCAATGTTATCCAATGCACAAAAACGTCACATCAATATGTTTAACCCCTTCAAGTACGGTACCGGGGTCATATTGTACTGTTTGCTAAACAAGACTTCACTATCTCTCCACAATCATAGCCTGTTACACCAAACATTTTCCTCCACTTACAATTTTGCTCCACTTACTGCACATCTGGAATGACTTGTTGAAACACCATTTTTTTCTGCCTGGAAATAGAATTATCGAATATTACAGAATCTTAGGTCAGAAAAAGTAGCTACAAATAACAAAATATTTCTTCTGCAATCACAACTGTCACAAATATTTTTCCCCAACATTTGCTTATTTGATAAAATCAATGAGTGGCCATTTACAGCTATTTACAAATAAGTTATTGAAATTTATCACGAATTATTAAGAACCCTGCTGTTATTCTTAGGTCAACCCCAGGGCCTGCCACTATTTTCATTATGTTATTTTTTATTATGTTATATACTTACTGTTGGACTGCCATCTGCAGAAATCTTCCAAACTCCTACTCAACAACGTATCTTCTGATGTTGATTAACAAAAAAGCTTAAACACAAACATGTCGCCACCTGTGACTCAGTAAAAGTTGAAATTATTCATAATTTGTAACTTTTTTGTATTACAAATCTCTGCTATGAACATGGTTACCACAGCCACAGAAATTGATTTCCTGACTTTTCCCTGTCAAATGTAAATATCCCCTCACCAACTAACTTAAAACACTAATAAAATTTACAGATTAGTCCTCGTAATGACCTCTAACCTCACCTCCACTCTGTTTTACATACCTTGACAATGACAGCTCGCACTCTTGTTAGACCTAACTGGCTAACTCAATGTTGTACCTAATTCAAATCTTCCTGGATTTAAAGATTCTTTTTGTATTGTGTATTGTACTTGCATGAAAATGTAGCATTCATATTTTAATGATATGGAAATAACTGGAACAAAAAAGGCTTTGAATTGGGTGCAACCATAGTTAGTAGAGGGAACTTAGCCAATTTGGTCTATGACACCAAAACATCGCTGAGTTGGCAATAAATAAATTAGTACTCTTAAAATTTCACTTTGCCCTGACTTCACTTAAACACTTAAATTTTCTCCGGCTTGGATTGAAATTCCCTGACTTTTCCCTGACCTTGAAGAATTTTCTCCCCTGACCATTTCCTGATCTGAGCGTGGCAGCCATGATGAGCTGTTACAGTGCCACCTTAAAAGTTCAATCCTGAGCTATATACTGAATGTTTATACCTCACGGCATGCAAAATCATGCATGTCCATTCACTCAGTTGTTTACAGATGGAAAAATACATCAGTTTATTAGAATTTATGTGTAAGCCAAGTTTGGAACAAAGTTTACCTTTTTTGTTTTTTAGTTGGTGCGACTATATGCTTCCTTCCAATGAAAAATAGAAAGAACACTTGTCCACGTTTTAACTTCAAAAGACTCTTATCTTTAAACCTGTAACATCATTCAGAAAGCGAAGCTTTTAATTAAACCATACTTCCCTAATGATAACTATTTGTACTAGTATTTTTCATACTTAGATCCATGTAGGAGTCAGGGTGGTTTAGTGATCATCAACCGCGCCGCCTCCCACCTGAGACCTGGGTTCAACCCTGACCTCGGGGCATACGTGGGCTGAGTTTCAGTTAATCTCAATCTGATTTCAAGCATTTTTCTCTGGATACTCCGGTTTTCCTTCTTCCTCAAAATCAACTCCCAGTCAATTACATCTGGCTGGGTTTGCAGTGCTCCGAGGATCACACACGGATCACATGGCAGCAGCGGTGCGGCGCCTTCACATGCATTCGGTCCGATCCTGTTGAGCCAGTTGATCTTGAAAAGCCCTTGTAGGGAGCGGTCAACTAAGCACATCTACATGTGTAACCAGTAGTTTTCAATAGAGTATAGTCAAATAAGAGACCAAACGCTGTCTCTGTATACTGTACAATTTAAATCAATTTAGTTTTATAATAATAATATTTATTTGCTTGTATATTCTTTTTCTTTTTTCTTACTTAATCCTTGGTGTATGTACTTACTGCTCAACCCAACTTGATTAGTTTTGCTACACGTGGGGAGACAAATAATATTATTATATAATTGTAATGATGAGAGGTTTTGAGAAACATTTTACAATAAAAAATAGCGATGTAATTTGTCACTTACTATTGTATATATAACGTTCACTATCTTGTTATATTTTGCATTTGATAATGGTGACATGTCGTCGCCGAAACGTCATGTTTTTATATCGCTATTTTTTATTCTAAAATATATAATTGTAAATAAAGTTTATAATTATTGGATTATAAAGTTGTTATTGTTGTCTTTACAGGCAGAAAAAATAATTCCCTAACATTATTTTTTCAGTATACTGATTTCAGTATACTGACAATATGTAATTATTATAAGGCTGAGAATGATTTAGAGAATCAAGGAAGTTATCATCTGACCAGGCAAAGGACTGGGGAGACAACTCGTCCCACCACTTCAAAATTCCCAACGTCTTAAAAAAATTTCAGTATTCTTTTATTTTCAATTCTTTCTGAGCTGGGCAAGACCGTTTTGTTGCATTCTCATCTCATTAAAAGGTTTGCTAATAATTTAATAAGGTGCGCAATGGTATCATTTATACAATATTTTCTATTTAGACATTTGATGTTACCATCATTGGAACCACTGACTAAAGTAAACATGAGCGCCATAAAAAATGAACAAGAACACGGTATGCTGTTGACTGTTTTTTACATCTCTCTATGTTAAACAATACTCTGGTAAGCCTAAATTTGAAAAAACAAAACATCTCACCAGTCCGGTGTCCACACATAAATCCAAAGCATTGATCCTGTTAGCATGCGTACAGGCCTCAACGAGCAAGGCACCTGTCGAAGCACCAATGATCTAACCCAATGATCAAACCCTAGTACAGGCACACAGATGAACAAGGGAATCTAAAGCAAAAAACGTGTGAGTCAACGAGGGTTAATTGAAGGAGAAAGGCTTGCATGGAATCTGTGGATGTCAAAGCACAGTCTGGACTCTCAACAATATCGCAGGAGTTAGATTCCTGAACTTACGTAAAAGAATTGGTTGAATTTCCTGTTAGCTGTTTTATTTCCTTGTGGGTATCCACTGGTTAGCCTGCTTAGAGACAGACTGAGTGTGCTGCATTTTTCTCACGCCATACATCTGGTTCCAATAACGGCTGATTAATTCTGAAGGAAATCTGGGGCAAGTGACCAAAAATTTCTTGGGGCCATTTTTAAGAAGAGAGAAGCATTGTAATCTTCTTTCCTTCCTTGTGCATGCCCAATATGAACTCTATTAAAATGGCCTTGTTTTGAAAAAAACCTTGGTCCATACTTTTTAGAACACTTTAAAACACTTTATTTATAGGGTGCATAATTACAGTAGAAAAAAACTGTACTCTCCCTTATGGCCCTATTAAACTAAATACCAATAACTAAAATACTAAATTAATAAATTACTCAAATACTAAATTTTAAGGTACTAAACTATTACAATACTAAAATACTAGAATACAAAATGCTAAAACGCTAATTAAGAAGTAGTACTAAATACTATAAAACTAGAGACTAAAAATGTCACCAAATAAGCTAAAAAACTTTGTCAATCCTAAAGGTGTCAGGCGTAAATTTGCACATTATTAAATCAAAGTAACTTCCTCTGAAATGTTTTGCACTTGAAACCCGTTGTAATGTGTACCAAAACCAACGAGGCAAGTAACTATCAACGAGGTCAAGTCACCATTAGCCAGGCCATTTAATTTGCCTTACACACAACTGAAATAAAGCCTATTCAAATATTATAATTTGACCTTGATATAAGGGATGAATAGTGACCAGTTTAGATGTTACTATTAGTGTTAACATTTTGGGTATTAAAAAACTTCATTCGCTTAGTGTCTCTTAACGGCAATGTGCCACACACTGAGCTAACCATACTGACCCTTTGCCATTTATTTTTATGGTCTCTGTGAAATGTCCTCCTGATTTCCAAAGGGTTATATTCCCTTCTTTAAATGCAGACACCATACGTGGACCCTGTGCCTCAAGCTCACAGATTGCTACCTTGTGCGTATTGGGCTAATGAGGTAATGAAAATCTTGTAAAACACAAAGAAAATGGTGTTTCTGTGGAGGGTTGTTTGAGGGCCAGATGATGACCTGTCAATAGCCAAGCCATTTGGAAATGGTCTGGTGAGACTCAAAACCCAGAAATTCGTTCACTTGGTCTTGCAAATTGACTGTCTTCCAAGACAAAATAGAAGCTGGGGAGAAGAGCAAGGGGACATTGCAATCATGACATAGACACTTATCAAAATCAATGCGCATCCAATAATGTGCATTTCATGACGTATTTGGTTATTAGCACAACAAAAGATGTGTAAAGCCAACTCTTTTGCCTCTCTTGCAAGGTGTCATCAAATGTCACGGAAAACATGGATTTTAGTCTTGCTTTGCAGTCAGCAACAGTGAGTTCAATCTGCTTACCAAAACAAATGTACTTGTCTCCTACAGCACTATTACCTCTGACAAAATGTGAATGTGAATGCAATCAAAAGTATAAAATGTATATTTGTGGCTTTGCGGCTTGGTCGGTGGAGCATTGAGCCGGCATAGCAGAGGTCATGGATTCGACTCATGTTGAGTTCGCCTGAATTTTTCAGGTGTCCATGAGAGACAATTGCCTGGATTGTCCTGATAAGTGCGTGGATAACTCTTCTCTTAAAATTGTTTAAGCAAAAACTATCTGACTGCTATTCATCAAAGCTGAAAAATGCATATCCGAAAAAGACCTCCTTCTTGCGATTCTCCAAGGGTTTCCAAAATATCATAATGAATCCATCGGGTTCAAACATCTACATAGAACACAAAATCAGCATTTGTGAGGATAAAAGATTTAGAAACTGAAGTACAAAAGTAAGTAACTACAAGAATTTGTACTTATTTAATCACACAACACTTAAGGGGCGTTTACACGACAGAGCAAAAATGGCACGGGCCCGATAAAAACTGGAACTGTTCCAACAGTTTTTACAAAGAAACAGTGAACTTTTATCCGTTCCGCGACGGGTCCATAGGCGCCTATGGACCCGTCGCGGAACGGATAAAAGTTAAAAGTTATAAAAAAGTCATAAAAGTTCACTGGCGCCTAACAAGTGAATGGGTTAACCAGTCAAAAACTACGTCCCCTCCATTAACACATTAGGAAGCTTTAGCAACGACGACGGGAACGGCAACGAGAACGTCATCTCAACTATTCCAAGTGTTTTAATACGACAAAGTGTGGCAGTTCCTCAGGAATGAAATCGTTATGAGCGGCGCTTCATTTAGGGGAGAAAATTAAAATTTATCTTCAATTGCTGACGTTTTACATAAAACCTCAAATTTAGCTACTTCACGTTGTTGTTTTGCTGACGACGGCAAAGAAATGAACAAAAGTGAAAAACGCACGTGCAGGGCGTGCAAAGCCGTTTTTTTTGCCCACTAAATATGCAAATTTGTGACGTTCTCGTTGCCGTCGCCGTTGTCGTTGCTAAAGCCCTTTATTGACTGCGTAGGGTAAGACTTAAAAAATTTTACTTTACTCTTCAACTGGGGGTGTCCTGGGGTGCCTGAGGAGTAAATCAGTTAACAGCAGTCAAAAATTGAGTCCCCCAACCCCCCCCCCCCCCATCAATTAACCAGTCACTCCATTAACTCATTAACTCTTAAGAGTGAGACCTGACAGATTTTACTCTGTCTAATGCCAGACGATTACTTGTCAACCGGGGGCATCCTGAAGGGCATTACGAGTAATTTCACTCTAACTTTTAGTTGCTGTATTTCTATGTTCTCAAAAAAGTTACCGTAGCAGTTCAGTAATTTTGATCGACTAAGTAGTTTTATCAGCTCTGACAGACTGAAGCGGCCGAGTATCCCTCGTGCACACAGAGAAGCCATTTGTTCTTTCATTAAAGCGACCAGTGGCACAACAACCAAACAAATAGACACCACTTCTTGTCTTTTACCATGTTGTAAGAAATCAAAAACAAAAGGAGCGACTTCAAAGGTCAAACTTTTTCACGATCCTGTAGGCGCAGGGAGAAAGACATCTTTACCACCGCAGCAACCTTCGATGACTTTCCGCTAGTGATCACGGGAATAAACGTACAAGATCTCTAAGGAAAGTGTACACTGAAAAATGTGTACTTAGCTTAGCCAACAACAAACCGTATATTTCGCGAAAAGTAAGTAAGTAAGTACCTTTATTTGCCTACATATTGCAACTGAGCAAAAGCGCGTGTGAATGCAAATGTGCAGTATTGTATTAGAGAAAATAATAATAATAACATAAAATTTAAAAAAAACCAAACAACTCACAAAACAATCCATTTACAAAGTGAGCAGATTAAAGGTCTGAAGACAGGCGATCTATTTACATGAAATAAGAATAAAAAACTACCTCCCTTCGTGTGTTGTTCAAGTTCAGGCTGATAAATTCTATGCAACACAAGAAAATCATGATTGGAACTACCCAAGACATAATTTTCCTTCACCTGTAGCACAGCAGAACTGCTCCATGAGTTCCCTCTCCTTTACAAGAAACTTGTTTCTGGTTAACAACGCTTGATCCCTTCGTTACGTTGGTAATGCAAACAAACGCCTTATGAAGGACAAAACGGTGAGAAGCATCACGATGGCTGAAACCAGTTTCAACACTCTCGAGAGACCTTATCACTAGAAAGATTGACACTACAACACTTTATCACGTAACAGCAATGTTATGGTACCATGTAAAACATCAATTATTACTGAACAAGATCCAGTCACTTTTGTGACGTAAAAAGTTACCACGGCAACAGGAAAGCCTTGCAAAACCTGCCTATATTTTGACTTTAGCTGCTCATATCTGAAAAGAGAAGTCAGTGACCCCAATTTTTTACAGCATAAAAGAGATCAGCAGGCCAAGATAAAACTTTCTGCAAAGTTTAACAAAATTCTACGGAGCGGATTCAAAGCTACCTTAAATGTTCAATTATTTCAGGTGGCTCTGAATCCGCTCCACAGAATGTTTTTAAAACTTTGCAGAAAGATCCATTCGGGCATGGTGGTTCCATTTCAGAAATAAATCATGGGGGTCACCAAGTTCATTTTTGACACATGAGCAGCTAAGGCCAAAATATGGGGTGTTTTTGCAAGGCTTTACCGTTGCCACGGTAACCTTTTACGTCGCAAAAATAACCGAATCTTTTTCAGCAATAATTGGTGTTAGATATGGTACCATAACATTCCTGTAAAGTGATAAGGTTTTGTAGAGTCAATCCTTCTAATAAGAACGTTTCTTTCAAGTGTTGAAACTTGTTTGAACCACCTTAATGAGATCGGGCCTGGTGACCAGCGATGAGTGCCTCAGTCAAATGCCTCCAGGCGTTTGTTTGCAGTATTGTGGGTACCAGTCCTAGACGACCCTCTTGCTCCGCAAACGGACGGGTATCAACCCCAGTTTTCATTCCCAGATCTTCCCGTCGAAGGTTCAGCACAAGCATGCAAACCAGAACGCGCCATAATTCCCACCATTTGTGAGACCAGAGGGGTGATCTCAATTTTACGTTTATTAATAAATAAATAAATAGGTCTTTATTGTTTTTTAAGCAAAAATACATGCTAAAACAAGAACAGTTACATTAAAAATAGCCGAAAGAATTAATTAGAGTTACAAGGCTATCGACATTACATTAAATAGCTACTCTATATTAAAAAAAAAGCCTGTTAAAAAAACTATTTTTAAAACGCTGGGCATTAACCCTAGGGAGTTGACTACTAGGAACTCGGAGGCGTGCTGATCTTTCTTTCATTTTGGGGACAGAAGGGTACAGAGGGTGACCGGGCATACCGGAGATCTTCTTGAATAGTGAGCGATCAACCTCTTCTAATACGCCATATATGTCAATTCGGTACGAAACATATTTGCGTTTAAAGCAGAGCTGTAGAAAATTCTGAACCGTCGTTGATTCAGGTATTGAGGAGGCATATACGGGTAGACCGTACGTTAGTTTGGGTAGAACAATTGATCTAAAAACGTAATCTACGTCTGGTTGTTGGTATCCCTCTTTACGTAAACATCTTATGACATAAAGACACTTGTTGGCCTCCTGCAGCTTAACCTTAATATGCTCGTTAAATCTATGATTACTTTGTAAAGTAACCCGTAACACTTTTAAACAAGAAACTTGCGTTATATTGTTCACAGAGTCTATATCATGAGCAACCTTCTTACAAAGTATTAGTTCATTGCATTTTTTTAGGATTACATGCCATGGCATTATCTTGGGTCCAACTGAAAAACTGATTGACAACCTCTTGAGAAAGATCCATTTCATTTTTACATACTTTGACTAGCAAGGTGGTGTCGTCAGCATATTTAACTATGCTGGTAAGGTCATTATCCCTGATGGCCAAATCGTTGACAAACAAATTAAAAAGATGGGGCCCACTGACACTACCCTGGGTTGTTCCTTTGTTCACATTATGCCATTTGTAGATAACACCCTTGAATATCAGTCTTTGTTTCCTATCCATTAGAAAGCTTAGAATCAAGGCGTCTGTACAGCTGTAGCCCTCACTATACGCATATTGTGTGACAGTCAGATTTTCTTCAAAGACTTTCTTACTGTAATGATGGTATACAGTTCTTTCAAAACAGCGTGCTATAACTGGAGTCACGTTAATTCCCCGAAAATCCGAATATTGAACAGGAGTGTCTACCTTTGGGAGGGGATTGATGTTAGCTTCTTTCCAAGCTGTCGGCCATGTGTAAGAGGACAGAGACTTGTTCCACAAAGCAGTCACCACAGGAGCGAGACTTGTACAATTGTCCCTCCAAACCCAAAACGGCAACCCATCGGGGCCAGTAGCGGTTTTTTTAAATCTTGGATAATGCCACCATCACATCAAATTCCTGGAGCTCTGGGGGTGGGTGTGCCTCGGGGTTTACCCTGAGAGGCACTGGTTTAACGTAGTTCTCATCATTGCACAAATCCCCAAAATAATCATTGAGACCAGCAAGAAATTCCTTTTCTAAATATGGCTGAGGTTTCTCTTTCCTTAAGGTGATTTTATGCACTCTACTCCACCAGTGCAAACTCCCCTGTGCTCCATTCCTACCCCAGTTTTTTCGATTTTCACCAATCAACTTGTAGACCTTCGATGCAAGTCCTCCACTTTGAGAACGTGGCCCTTATCAGCAGCTCTTTTCTTCTTCCTTAACAAATATTTAACTAGTGGAGTAATCCACGGAGGGTCACGGGAAGACATCACAACTCTCCTCACAGGGAAACACTTATCCATAAGATTGTGCAGTTCCTTATTTAATATGCTAGTTGCTATTTCAACATCCGGAGCATTAATCACAGGTGTCCAAACAAAATCTTCTAACTCTGAAGTAAATTTTATCTTGTGATGCTCTCTAAAATCCCTAAAACAGCATTTAGATCGGATTGGTTTAATTTTGTTCCCCGGAGGAAGTATCACGCCCCAGTGGTCAGTCATTATCAGCGCTTGAAAGCGTAAAGGGTCGTTGAACAGCTCAGGGTGGTTTGTGAGGCAGTTATCCAAGATGGTAGTCCCTCTAGTGGCGAAATTCACCATGGGCACAAGGCCAGATGAAGTGGAAAGACAGTCCAGATCTAATCGGTTCAGATCACCTCCACAAAGTACTACCCCATTTGTACTACCACATTGATACGTGTGGACGCTCGTATCCGTATATTTTTGTATACGCTGACGTCACAGTATCAGAACCAGTCTTTTTCCGCGCGACATTTTCCAAAATAGGGGTCATTGAAGAGATCTAAAATGTCAGAATATTTGGTTTGGCACGACTCCCAATCGATATTTTCCATAGTCTTTGCTGTTTTGTAATCCATGTCACTTTAAGAAGCAGCAATACTTCATCGTCCGTCCAAACAAATGAGTTGTCTTCGGTTTTTTTCTGTTTTTCTCTTAATTGAGACATTTTTTATGGTGTTTTTTAACAGGAATTTTTTTCGCTCTTCAAGTTCACACGTGTTGAAACCTCAAGTAAACAAACAAGAAAGCCGCGAATTTGGCGCCAAAATTATCGCAGGCTCAGCTTTCTTTGTAATGCGCGTGCTCTGTTGACTAATCCTTTGAGATGTCCCGATACGAATCGGATACGTGTGGACGGTCGTATACGATTCGTATACGCTATGTGTGGACGCAGATATTTTTGTATCCGCATAAAAAAATTTTCGGATACAAAAATCTCCGGATACGTGTGGACGGGGCATGAGTCACGCACGAAAAGCTTCAGTTAAACGCTTGGACCACCCACCTTCCATGCCCACTCCTGTGAAAAAAGTCATGGTTAGCACTCAACCTCGTTACCAGGGTCTCCATTGTCACTGTCGACAAGAGACCCTGGGAACGACGTTGGGTTAGCTTTTTGACTTCCCCGGACAACGTCACAGATGAAAACAAGTGAAGTCAAGTTTTTTCGAAGCAAGCGGTTTCAAGTAACGTAACAAGATATGGCAGCAACGTTAATGTTCCAACTAGGAATGAAACTCTGAGCGTTTACCATTTGTCAACAAAAACCGAAAATTCCGGTTGGAAACTCAAATGGTACAGCTCATTCCACCGGAAAGTTTCTGGAAAAGATGGAAATCCTCAGAGGTATTTCTCTTTTCCCGTTCCAACCGAAATGTCCGGAAAAATCCTGTACCATTTGAAAACTCCCACTCGACCCGGTGCACTTCGCCCTCTTTTCCCACCATTCGACGCTGCAGATGGAGCCGTCATTTTGATTTGTTATTGTTTTCTTCTAGCCGCGAGAGTCTCGGGCTAGGCGAAACGCCACACCGGGAAAATCTTGTACCATTACGAGCATTCCATGCCGACCGGATTTTCCGTGCAAATGGTAAACGCCCTCTGTTTTAACGTTTAAATTCTCTTGGTTTGAAATTGTTTCGCTTAAAAGTGGCGGGTTATCTCTAGAGAGAAATCCTTGCGTATGGCCCCTGTTCACGTGATCGAGCGACAGGTACCATTCCTGGAGTGATTGTCAGATAGTTTATTTTGTGAATTTTAGGTGTGCAGCAAACTGCCAACACAAGGTCAGCACGAGACGAAAATTGCTCTTCAGGAAGCAATGTGCAGGAATATCGTGTTCGTTTCTTACTTCTTATCACTGGTCTCTTTACATTGCCGTTAACAACGGTTCTAACCAATTCTGGAGCAAGGTCGATCATCTCTCTGAGATAGCATTAACATCATTGCACGGACCGAATCTTGCGATTAGGGGTGACAAGAAAGCTAAAATGAATCACAGCGCTCTGACAGGCAACAGAACATACAAAATTGTACTGGTTGCACGTTTGGATGAAGAAAATTACCTAGTGGATAGTCTGGTTTTCCACACAAATCTGCCACCATCCAAGAAAGGCAAGGATTCTGGTTGTACTGTAGATCCCAAGCAAGGAGAAGCCGTACTCACTGAGTTTGTGATCAAATGCGTTAACTGGACGGACATGGATCGGCCTCTTAGATATCAGTTTTCGTACCAAACGAAGTTTGGTGTTGTGGTGTTTCACACCGGTTTGCAGTCAAACCTTACCACAGATTTGCCCCCAGGAAGCCAGACGAACAACTATTCTCTTGTTGTTCAGCTGGAAGTCATTGACTTGTTAGGAGATTCATCGGTAGAGTTGGTCAATGTACAGGTACGATTTAAAGCTATAGACGTTATAACATTTTCAGCCGTCTTTATGTTTGGTGCCGATATTGGAAGCGTAGCTGAAAGTACCAACAATAAATGGTGATAAAATAAGCGTGTGGATTACTCTGGGGCTTTGTGCTCATATTGCAAAGCGACGATTAAAGTTCTAGCAACGTTCATTCGACTAAAGTGTTCCACCAAACGTTTCATCGAAAGTTCGCACCACATTCTGTCGATCGAACGAAAGTTGTTACCTCTGTTTTAATCCAGTTTTAGGGGCTAAACGCTCCCAATATTTTGTGCTGGCAAAGGAAATGCTGGCCAACAAAGCTGCATGGGACTCTTAATCATTTGAGATTTTTGTAAGTGTGTCGTGCGCGTGTCGAATCGCTCCTCACAAAACGACCACGAGGAAATGAAATTGGTGCAATATTTTGCGATCTGATTACGGCCTGCACTTTTTTGAGCTATCTTCAAGCATAAATTTTGTGACCGTTTCTTTTGACATGTGTAGTGTGACAACATGATCTTTTGAGACCGCCAAATTTTGGGAGAAAATTACATCGTTTGTTGATGTTTAGAGGGCAGAAAGTACGTACCAATTTAAGGATCC
Source organism: Montipora capricornis (assembly GCF_036669925.1). NCBI lineage: Eukaryota > Metazoa > Cnidaria > Anthozoa > Scleractinia > Acroporidae > Montipora > Montipora capricornis. The sequence goes on along the minus strand of NW_027179910.1, from coordinate 8,096 downwards.
AGTGAAGGGTAGGGGGGGGCGGGGGGCGGACCTTTTACTCTACATGGCATTGTTCGTCTTCACACGTATCTGAGTTCACGTTCTTCACCTCGTCTTCTAGGTAACACCACCTAAGTCCGCGGAAATCACGGCAGACTCTCAGAACAAGCTGGAAGATCTCTTTGCCTCTGGAAACTCCGAAAAGGCCATGCAACTGGCGTTTGCTATGCTTTCTATGGCTGATAGCCAGTCGGGCTCGGTTAGTAATAAATGCAAAGAAGGTTATAAATAAAAAACTATATAAAAGTTTAGAAGAAAGACAGCTTCACAGCGTAGCGACTTCAAGTTTCATGTTTGGACAATCATCAGGCGACAGATCTTACATTTGCGTTCCTACTTATTTAAAGACCATTCTAATACTCTAGGGGACCATTCTAATACTCTAATACAGCTAGGGCACATCCGCAGTAGGGACCGGCTCGCTTTAATTTCCATAATTGCTTGTGGGTCATTATTAACGTCGAGCCAATCAAACTTTCCCTGAGCTGCACAGAGAGAAGTTTTCACATGCCCGTGTTTTTCTAACTCCTTGATGTATCTGATGATGAATGCGATTGAAGCAGATGAAATAACTCGACCTCATCGATAGAATTTATAAAGAAATTGGGCCGACCTTTTCAGAATATTTCTGCATGACCAAATGGGCATGCGTGTTCAACTAGCATGCGCACCGAAGTAGCCCTGAGCAAATTAAGCAAAACGAACTGAGTAACTTATGTTAAACATAAACGGAGTTAGAGAACAACGGCATAAGGGGGTAATAACTTTTTTTCCAGTTAAAGGACTCGCTTCTTGACAAAATGGCAAATATGGAAGTTGCCAGTATGCAACAGGCGACATTGGTTGTAGGAGTCATCGCTATGGCGACAGATAACGAAGATGGAATATCGGATGATTCTCAGGTACATAAAACGCAACATGGCTGTCTAAAACGCAATTTAATCAGTTAAAGGTGCAAAGATCTGATGCAAAGCAAATGCAAATGTTATAAAACTGACAAGTTTCTTTTGGTTGTCAGGAAAAAGCTCTGGGAATGTTGGAGAACGCCGCTGATTTCATCGCGTCTGAAATGGCTAGTGGGTCGGTGGATTCGGATCTGGTGCAGAGTATTGGTACCAGTCTTTTTAGTGGAATCGGGAACGTGCTAAATGCGGCTTCCAGTAAGGCTGGACCCGAGACGGAAGAAAAGACGAATGACGAAAATGAAGTTGGAAAAGGGGACGAAGATAAAGGGAAAGAAAAGGTTAGTATGGAATCGCGTGTTAAAGTAAATGAATTGAAGGAAACTGTGCCAGCCCCAGATGTGGATGGTGATAATCCGCTGGGATGGTGATTTGTTCAGTGAATGGCGTTATTTTCTTCAGAATTAGGTAACCATCCTTGAACTGTAACTTACGCAGTTGCTTGTAATATTCGGATTATCAACTATCTGGATGGCACTGTCCTGATTTTTTAATGACCAAGACCAATTAAATAGGAACGGACCAGAGAGTAGACTTGCAAAAATGTGCTGCTTGTTAAGAAATATATATCTGTAAATTGTGTGGGTTATGCCCAACTGGGGAACGGACGAATAATGTTGTTTTGACCCTTCTTCATTCGAAACCAGATGTGATGAATGGGAAATGGAAGCATTAATTTTGGCCTTTCGAGTAAACTTTAGAGAACGTTGCTGGTAAAGTTTGGCGAACTTAAAATAATTAGGAGTTGCTTGTGCATTCCTTCTGTCATTTATTCATTCCAGCATTCTTAACATTTCCCGTTACGTTCGGTACCTTTTTCTCGTTTCATTTGTCGTTTTTCGGAGCTATACTTTACATTGGGTTGGATTTTCAGTTCACATTTTCCAGCGCACAAGCACTATTATTTCACTTCTTTCCTTTAAAGCTTAATTCTGAACGCTAAATGAGGCTTTGGCCCTTTGTAGCTATAGGTTATAACTCATAATCAACATTTTTTACAGAGCAAGCAAAGAGCACAAAATGCTGTAAATTTGGTTTCCAAAGTGGGCGACAGCTTACTGGGCACCAAAGAAGTCGGCGAAAAGCCCACTGTCTTCAAGACAAAGTCTCTGGATGTTTTGTTAGATCGACAACGGAGCTCAGATATGGGAGGGAAAAAACTCGGAGATGGTCCTAGCGGGGTAGCATTACCCTCAGGTAGCTCCCTGTTTGCAGGTCAAGGAGATGGAACACCTGAAGATGTCGATTCGCAGGCAAGTAATGAAAACTACTGTAAGATTCCAGGTGAAAGAAAGAGTGAAATTGTGACCTAAAGAGTTCATTATAAACCTTGACAACATGCTAAAACTTAAAAAGATATCAAATGTTTGAATGCAGAGAACATTGTTGTTCTGTAAAAGAGCCACATGGCCCCTCCAAGATATTCCTTAAACATCTCAGTATCGTATTTTTTCATTAGGAGGTTTCCGCTAATTCTCTTACGTCACTTAATATGCCTCAACGCAATTTTCTAGTTCTCCCTGTTTCCGCTCTCTGTTTACGGTACTCTCGAATTCGTAAAGCGTCACCTCGAGTAGCGCAATGTTTGCGCGTCGAGGACAGGAAACTTAGCTGTCGATTCGCAGGCAAGTAACGAGCTTCAAAGCTACAACTGAGATTAATAAATTAAAAGACATCAAGATACTGGTTTCATGCAGAAAAGTTCGATAAGGAACCAGGGGTTTAAATGCGAATTTGGTTGCAGAGTATCATGACACTTATCATGAATAGGCCATTCTACGGTTGTTTGCTCAGTGACCTACCCTATGAATGGCTGTGAGGCTGCTGGTGACCAGGTATTGGTACAGACCTCACTTCTTTTATCATGTAAATTGTGTTATTTTAATTTTAATTACTCTACATTAACATTAGAAAAGCACAAGGCAAGGTCACCGGCAGCCTCGCTTCCATTCTTAGGCCAGGTGACTAGTAGCTACAACTGTAAAATGGTCTATCTTGTCTTCACAGCAGCGTGGTCTAGCGGTACGACGGTGACGTCACCGAAAACGTTACCTCAAAATGGAACTTTTGTACTATCATAAGAGTCTTTTGATTATCCATCTCGTTCAAGTCGTACAATGTGGGCGACCTATCCTAAAATTGGATTTATTCGAGGGGTTCGGAGTAAAATTAGAGAATGAAAGGTTCTTATTTGTACGCTCACGTTCTCGTCAAAACATAAAATTTGAGATTTCAAGTAGTTGTTATGCAGAGTACCGCAAAATCATGTGCTAAAATGCGTGCGCGCACGTGCAGCAACGATGATTTTGTCCTCTTTTAACCAATGATATTGTTGTTTTGTGGCTTTGTCGTTGCCACGGCGCCGTCGTATTCCGCATTAGGGAGCTTGCTAAACGACGATGGCGAAGGCTACGAGAACGTTGTCCAAAAATATTATTTCACGGTACTGTAATAATTTCGCGATTACTTCGTCCAGGTGTGGATATTTGGTGAGAAAATTGGAAACGTTTTTGTCAGGTGCTCGCTTCCTTCCAACATAACCTCAAATGTGGTCAATTCAAGGGGATGTCAGGACGAGAACAGCCAAGAAATACAAAAAGAACGGGCAGGCGTTCAAAACCATTGTTTCTGTTCACAAAACTAGTGTTTCATGGCGTTCTAGTAGCCGTCGTCGTCGTCCTCACGGAAGCTCCCCATAGCCCTGTGTAAACGGACGCAACAACCAGGTGATCTGGTGACGTAATATGGAGGACTGGGAAGAAAAATTTTAACGCAGTATCCCACAACCGCGCGCGGCCTTAGGTTTTGTTTCCAATTTGCCTGCAGTATTTCCATCGCCAAAACTCAACAGATCCTACCGTGTCTCCCACATTTCCTGTTACTGAATGAAAATTCAAGTGGAAACCACCGAGATCTAACCTCGCCCCTGCCATGTTGAATTCGGGGATAACATTCAAGGCCGCGCGCGCTTGTGGGATAGGGCGTTAAAATTTTTCTCCCCGGTCCTTCGAATTACGTCACCAGATCACCTGGAGGTCCCAACAATGTTGAGTCCGTCTGCACTCTTACAACCGAACTTCGATGTCCAAGAAATATCTAGTTTTAATTTATTTTCCGAATAGATGCTGTCATTCAACAAGAATCCTTTCACATGGGACAAAAGCGCTGAAACAGTAAAGTCATCAGTGATCGACTTCAAACTAAAAGCAAGCGGAGGGAAGGCCATGAACATTTCAGGACTTCAAGAGCCAATTGAGCTCTTCATTCCGATTACTCCCAAAACAAACGAGCCACAGAAAAGCAACGATTCTGAACCGCATTTGTTCCTTAAACCAAGCGACGGTACATCCAATATTCGCTTCCATAGGTTTTCAGTTTCGTCTCCGGAGGTGCTTGTGTCGATAACAATTAAACCCGAACACGGAAAAACGGTGGACGTCTTTGTAAACTACAAAACCAAACCAACTCCACAGAGCCACGTCTTTAGCACAACCATCCCTAACCGGTCCCTTTGTACTGGTTCTACTGGAAATTCTTCAGCGAGCCAGAATTGTTCGTCGAATCCATACACCTTTACCTTCTCGAGCCTCGTGTCCAATAAAACCGGTTTTCATTTCCTTGGAATTCAATATATGAGAAAGAGTACTGAATCAGATCGAACAAGGCGATCCTGCAACCCATCAGGTCAGAGGAGGGGCAAAAGGTCCTGCATGGATGTGAAGGACGCTCCGACGACCCCTGCCCCAACACCTATCATTGTGGTACCCAAATACAATATGTCGACAGATGTAAATTATACTTTGAGCATTTCGGTGAGTGGTTGCTTGTACTGGTCAGAATCCAAAGAGAAGTGGACTGGTGAAGGCTGCCAGGTGAGAATTCTGTCTCTTGTTCAAAGCGAGAGTGACGTTTATTTTTAAGAAAGAGTTTTCATTTTTTCTTGCGAAATTTGTTTTCATTCACTTTAAACCCTTTCGCCCTGAGGGCTCTCCATTCACGAGTAAAATCGTTAGCATTGCATTGTGTAAAATGTTAAGGTTTCGCTCGCAGAGGGAAAGGGTTAAAATAAACTTATTCATCACATAACAACCGTTAGGAAGTAATCCGTATTGTAATATGACTAGCTCCGTGAGAGAGCAAAATGTTGTAGTCTATTTATTAGTACCAATTGCAGCCCAAAGGCTGGATTACAGGTACGGCGCAACATCCTAATTAACAATACTATATGCATAACGAAACGTTACAAAATCTTTAAACCTATTAGTATTAACAATAACCTTGTTTTGAAGCTGGTGCCTCAGATTGTATTTTGATTGATTATTAACTCCAACAGCCCCTCACATATGGGAAGCCATATGAACCAAATCCCGCGCTGTGATTGGCTACTCGAGCGGGCAAGATGGAGCTATCTTGCTCGCTCGGGATTTCTCGCTTGGTTTGCCAACTCAAAAATAATTTTTTGGTGTTTTATCCCACATAATAATAAATCCTTTATTGACCAAGATTGCTCGGTCAAGATGGCTAGATATGGCCTCGTTCTTTTTTTGCTTGTTTATGGACACGCAAAAAACACAACGTGGTCAATTTCTAGCCACCTTGACCTCACGCTTGGTCAATAAACTATATATATGTTCTATCTTTCTTGGCTTCTGAGGATGCTTGTATTGATTCGCCTACCATTATTGTTTAGAAATTTTCATCAATATCTTCACAACAACCTCCATGTTTCATCCTCTAATACTGTTATATAAAGATCTACATTTATATATATTTTTAATTGTTATATATTTTGCTATCTATACCTTTTTTATTTTTCTGCAACCTATGTTAATATTTTTGTGGCCACTTTTCATTTTCATTTTACTCTCTTTTATTTTTTCAAACGTGACAAGCTGTGATGACAACCTTCTTTTTCTCTGTCGCTTCCCGCCTCGACTAGCCAATGCTATTTGCGGGAATCGCCGTTTGTATTTTTTCTATGTATTAGTAGTAAATAAAGTTGAAATTGAAGTTGCCAGTTAGAAAGCTGAACGGAACGCGAAAATGACCTGTTCTCATTTCGAATTCACTTGATTTTAACATCTGAAATCTTCAAATGATATAATTTTCGCTTATGCCATTCTGGTATTTTTATGTTTCGAAAAAAGGGTTCCAACATTTCACTTACTTGACGGAGTTGCGAGCAGGCTACCTCGATGTATGTGTAGTCTTCTCTCCTCTTATAATTACCTGAGTTAAAATTGCTTTTTTCGTAGACTATCTTTCTTGAAACAACATTTAAAAGCTTGTTGTTTGAAATATCCACAGGTCGGACCAAAAACAACCTCGAAGCAGTTACAATGTCTGTGCACCCATCTGTCGGCGTTTGGAGGTGATTTTTTCGTGGCTCCGAATCCCATCGATTTTGACAAAGTGTTTGCAGCGTTTGGCAACCTCGCCGAGTCTGGGAACTTTGTAGTGTTGTCTACAGTGTGTGTCATCCTGGGTTTGTATCTCATAGGCTCTAGTATTTGCTAGAAGAGAAGACAAGCAAGACGAACTTAGGGTAGGTATGCAGAGAAACAATTGCCAGCGAGTTCTTAGAAAAGAGTTAAAAGAATACTTGTGGCGCACCTTTACTGGAATCAAGTATAATAAGTGTTACTGAATAACGAAAACGAAAACAAAGCAAAGCGTTCACACAAATTACTTTTGTAAATTTGCTGTCATCGTCCGAATCAATATTTCAGTTCAAAATAAAATGTTTTGGTTAGTAAAAAGAGAACAAAAACTCGATAGAATCTCAAATACTTCAGCAACTACGTAATTTTTGAAATACTCATAATTTGTGGTATTTGCCGAATTCTGGTAGTTGTCTTACGATGTTATGTAATAGATGCATGATGTCCTCTAATGCGCCTCCGAAGCCAAATTATTACCGTAATACCAGCAAGCAGCTTATTTCAGTTATGTGTTCATTTACCCATGAGAATCTTTTTCACATCACTTCATACGTTTTAGGTTGTAGCAAACGTTAACCTCATATGAAAACGAAGGAGGGAAAACAAGTATCACATATCGATTCAATCGGGAATGTGGCGTGTGGCAAATGGCACGTCAGCCAACGTAGGATTGGCCATTTATGGCAGCGAGGGTAGCACTGGTGACAGTTCTTTAATCTTTAACGGATCCTCAATTGGAGAAGCTGTTTTTCGCCCGAGGAAGCATCAACAATTTTACACTTTGCGTACAAGGAATCCCCTGGGATTTTCAGTGGAGAGGTTAGGATACGTATCTGGCACGACAACAGTGGCAGAAGTCCTTCCTGGTTTCTTATGCAAGTACTGATCGTGGATATCTCGCTTCTGAAGAGAAGACGCCATTTTGGTGGCAAATAGGTTATTTATAGTGAGATTTTTAAGCTCAAGACCTCTTTCTTATAAACGTTTTCCTTGTACTTCGACAGGAAGCGAAAAAATGTAACCCCTCTCTTTTTTGATTCGTGGTCCATTTTATCTTGGGTTGGTTTTCATTTTGAGCATTTGTGACGATTAACAGACACCTTAATTGTGGGTTGGTTGGATGGATAGCCACACTGAGATGAAAGTTATCAGAGAAATTACGCCCTATAATGTCTTTAATGATGAAATGTATAGATGAAATGGAATCACATATTTAACTGCGGATATGAAATCAAGTGAAGCTATGATCCTCGCAGTTATGGACGCATTTTTGCAATTGCGTAGAGAAGCCCTGAAAATTCATGACTTCAACTACGGGGTTTGAAACCCGTGACCTCGTGATACCGGTGCGATGCTCTAACCAACTGAACTATGAAAGCCACTAACGTTGGGAGCTGGTCATTTGTGGGTTCAATGTTCCCGTGAGGAATGAATCAATGATGAAATGATATATTGAAATGGATCAGATATGAACTGCGGATATGAAATCAAGAGTTAGAGCGTCGCCAACGGTCTATCGCGTAGTGTTGCACAGTTTCAAACCGCCGTTGAAGTCCCTGACGATTTTTGTCTGCAGGTGTCTTCTTTAACGCAATTGTGCAAAAATGTGCGTCGGCCATAACTGTGGTAGGATCATAGCTTCACTTGATATAAT
>NW_027179909.1:47500-52500 GCF_036669925.1 Montipora capricornis | reverse complement strand
TCGATCTGGGAACCATGCATGACAGGGAAAATGCCCAATGCAGTAAAGTACTACTACGAAATGGGGATTAGGAATCTAAAAAAGGGGCAGATTGACCCAGAAAAACATGGAGGCCCAAGTGAGATTGCGTTGCTATTGATTCAGGGTGTACTGCAGGAGTATAATCATTCGTTCTTCTGAATGGTTCCAGAAAAAAACTCATCAGGTGTATAGATCATTCGTTTTTTTCGATGGATCCAGGAAAAAATCCCATCAGGTGTATAAATCATTCGTTCTTTTGGATGGATCTAGGGAAAAATCGCATCAGGTGTATAAATCATTCGTTCTTTTGGATGGATCCAGGGAAAAATCCCATCAGGTGTATAAAGCATTCGTTCTTTTGGGTGTTTCCAGGAAAAAACCCGTGAGGTATCAATTGACACAAACTGAAAATAACTGAAATATCCATACCCAAACAAATAGATAGTAAATAGCAGTGGCCCTAAGGATGATCCTTGAGGAACACCACATTGCAATTTGAACTTCTCCAATAAATTTTGGTCAAAAGACACGCGCTGCGATCCCCTGACTCCAAAGCTCGTACTGAGGCGATTCAATAACACTCTGCACTCAAATCCAGTATCACAAGGAGAGTCACACGTTGAAAATCCAACTGGGCATTAGGATGTCATTTTTCACTTTTAAAAGTGCAGTCTCAGTACTGTGACACTTTCTATACGCTGACTGGAATGGAGGATATAAGCCATGTGGTGTCAAATGCGCATGCGTTTGATCGAAGAGGACACGTTCCCTTAACTTTAAAATGTACTGCAAATTAGATACAGGTTGAAGGTTTGTAAACTCTGAAATCGCGCCAGACACTTTTGAGTAGAGGGGAAACTAACGCCTGCTTCCAGCAATCAGGAAAATCCCCAGATGTAAGGGAATAGTCAATTATGCGCGTAATGAACGGAGTAGAACATCGAGACAGGAGACCACAAGCGATGTTGGAGCTGGATCAAGTGGACAGGACTTTTTTGCAGATTGTCGGACAAGCTTCTGGACTTCGTCCTCACTGACAGGTTGAAAAGCATATAGTGCTTTTTCCGGGCCAACCTCTGGATCCTCTGATAAGACCATGTTTGCACAAGAGTTGACGGCTTTGTCATTGTGAGATGAAGTTCTCGTTGCCGTCGCTGTCGTCGTTGCTTTAGTTCCCAATTGAAGTTAGGAGGTGGGGGGTTAATGCGGCAACAAAAATGGTTTTATATGCTTACGGATTCAATTCCATTCCTTTTGAGCAACGACGTGTAAATGGGTGTCAGGTAAAAGACTACCATCGTCACGATCACCTCTGATAAAGACCCTAAAGGGAGGGTGTCCAAACGTCGGTTCCTGAATCCTAACCACGTCCGAATAAAATCTAAATCAAAGACAAAGAATTCAAATTTGTAATTCCTTGGTAAAAGAAGCTGAATTGAATGGACTCGGACATGAGTTATTGGTCCAAAAATACAACTGGGATCTCTAAAGTTACCCAAATATAGAACCACGGGCAGCTCAAAACACATAACGAGTGCTACCTGTGTCTTCAAGAGAATATAATTATCATGAGGGAAAACCAAAAATATTGTAGATTGCGAACAACTTAAATAACTGGTTTTTAAGAGGACAGCAATGAAACAAACTTACATTTAATCGTTTGTGTGAACTTTCTACATCTTCTACTCTCAGGCCCTCCACAGACTAGCTATAGGGATTTAGTTGTCGACAACTATTTGTAATCGACAAGTAAATAAGTCCGTCACACACTGGCGCTCAAATACTGATTTAGCAACCGATACGCAGCGAGGTTGGGCAAGAGCTTACTACGCATGCTCACGTGTTCGTGCGTTCAAAATGGCGGCAAGAAAGGAGAAAAGCGGCAAAAAAGAACGCCGATTTAACGACGCAGTAAAATGTGATTTGGTTGATATAATGTGCGACGAAGAAACTACTAATGCAGATGGGGATCTTTACCAAGTATTTTGCTTCTGCAATCCTCCATGTTTTAAGCCAGCGGGGAAAGCCGCTGACAGAATAGCGCGGAGATCTAAAAGTAGTCGACAAGTAAAACAAAAGTTTTCACACACTAGAAAAATGCCAAAAAAATGAGGCCGTCGACAACTTGCGCCACAGACTACGTTTTTTAGTTGTGGATAACTTTTAGTTGTCGGTCACACATAGTTGTCGACAACTATATCCCTAGTCTGTGGAGGGCCTCATGAGAGCAGTTTAGTTCAATTTTCTTGTCTCATTCCACAGTAATTTGATTGCCAGTGGCTATTCGTACGGGACCCGCAAACCGACCTACATTTGCTAGTCATACCCGAGTCTTCTTGGAATGACTAAAATTAAATTAAAGTGAAATTAAACAGGCATCAATGTCGTTGTTTGATAGCTGAACTGTATATTAAAGAATTAAAGACGAGGTAACACGTTCCGAGTGTAATTGAACCTGTAACATTCATTGTAAGAAGACTCCCGTATGAATAACAAAGATAGGTCGGTGTATAGGTCCCGTACGAATAGCCACTTTGAATTTTATTCCTATCTATTCCTTTGAAAGACAGCGGTGGCACTTGAGACGTGAATTTGGGCTCCCTGTGATCTAATCCAGTTTCCGGCTGCTCCAAAACTGCTCAAAGCGCTCCAAAATGGCAGTTTTTTCGCAAAACGTTTCTGCCTGTAAAACCATAAGAATCAGGAAGTTAAAATCGAGCTCTAGACAAGCCTTTAGACGTTTTCTTACCTCCTTGGACTGGTCCTCTCTAGATAACTAGAATACTGTTCACGATAAATGTGCATATTTTAATGATCTTATACACATTGGTTTGGACACTATATTGCCCTTTAAATCTGTCAGAATCCATAGAAACGATGCAACTTGGATGACAGGTCATCTTAAATCATTAATTCGTCTACGTCAAAAGGCCTACAACCAGAACAATCACTTCCTTTTCAAGTTTTATCGGAATCGCGTTAACAGAGAACGAAAACTTTGCAAGTCCAACTATTATCAAGCCAAAGTCAACGACCTCAATGGTATTGATTCTAGGAAATGGTGGAGCGAGTGTCGCCGTCTCTGTGGTATGCAGAAATTCTCTGGAGATGTAGCCGCTAAACTCCTTTACGGCATGCCACCGACGAAGATCAATATTATAAGCTTAGCCAACGATATTAATAATAGCTTTCTGGAGCCCCAGCAGGTGTTCGAGCCTTTACAAGCATCTTACCGTCTAGTTACAACTGGTTATCAAGTACCTACCTTGTCACCAGAGGTAGTCGCCCGTGTCTTAATTACCGTTAATACAACTAAAACTGGTGGTCCTGACAGAATCCCCAATTGGGTGTTATGTGACTATGCATATGAACTTGCTTATCCTGTTAGTACGATTATTAACTCATCTTTAGCTGGGGGAATCCTCCACGATGTATGGAAATGTGCAAACGTCACTCCTATACCCAAAGTATCGAAAGTTGAAGATATCAAAAAGGACCTTAGACCAATCTCACTTACTCCTACGTTGTCAAAGATAGCTGAACATTTTGTTGTTCAAGATCATGTGAAACCTGCAATTCTTAGGAAGTTAAGATCTGACCAGTTTGGCTGTATTCCTGGCTCATCAACTACCCACGCCTTAATAACTATGATTCATAACTGGGCGAAAGAAACTGACGGTTTAAGTAATGATGTTAGAGTCTTCGTGTTGGACTACAAGAAGGCCTTTGACCTTATAGATCATTCCCTACTTATGATTAAGCTTTCTGATTACGATATTAATCCTTATATCATCAATTGGATAGGCGACTTTCTAAGTAATCGTTTTCAAAGAGTTAAATTAGCTGAAGATTGTTTCTCGGAATGGCAATCTGTACCCGCCGGGGTTCCCCAGGGGACAAAGCTTGGCCCCTGGCTTTTTATTGCTATGATCGATGATCTTGTAGTGCCCTCTGCGAATGGTACGGTTAACAATGTCGACGCCACAACGGTTGATGAAGTAGTTGACAGCAGAGAGGTCAGCCAGGCACAGAATGCCATTAATGAGATAACACAGTGGTCCGAGATCAATAAGTTTCAATTACATCCTAAGAAATGCAAAGAGCTTAGAATTTCCTTTCCACGTTCTCCGGCGATTCGCGAGCTAGGATTAATTAACGAAACCGCTATTATTGATCTTGTTAAGTCTGTGAAAGTACTAGGTTTGATTATTCAGGATAATTTGAAATGGAATTAGCATGTAGATGCTACCGTTACAAAAGCGGCAAAGAGATTGTATGTCTTAATACAACTAAAGCGCGCTCATGTTCCAGTTAAGGATCTAGTCTGTTTTAATATTGCTTGCATTCAGTCAGTTTTATTATATGCCTGTCAAGTGTTTCACTGTAGTCTACCTGAGTATCTTAGCTCAACCTTAGAAAGAGTACAAAAGAGAGCCATGCGTATTATATATGGCTACGATGTGTCTTACATTGATGCTCTTAAGACCGCAGGGTTTTTGCCAACGCCCTTGTGTAAGACTAATAGGTTCAGTAATACGTTTATTAACGCTAGCGCTAGGATTTATGACTCTAAATAAACTTTCTTTATTTATATAACGAATACCATTAGTCAATTCTCCATTTGCTACCTTATAGTTTACAATTTTATATGTGTGTATATATATATAGCTCGCTAGTTTGAGCACTCTGGCATGGCTTAGATGTACCACATGTGTGGGACATTTGAGGTGGCTTCATAAGCTTAACCTCCATCCCAGACATCGGCACTGCACTGATGAGGCCCAGAAGGCCGAAACAGTACTGTCTGCAGTTAGATATAGCTCTTTGGCATTACAAAACTTTTGCTTTCATGTCCAAATTGAGCACTCTACTGGGATGAGTCATTGCCGCTAGCAATTGCGCATGCTCACTAGCTCGCTAGTTTGAGCACTCTGGCATGGCTTAGATGTACCACATGTGTGGGACATTTGGGGTGGCTT
>NW_027179909.1:0-42500 GCF_036669925.1 Montipora capricornis | reverse complement strand
CTGAAATCGAACAGTTACATCAGTCAATCATATTAAGTGCACTCAGCTTAATCAACCAATCACAGAATATATCACGATAGCCATAGCAACAACAACTTACCCTACCAAACTTTCAAAATGGACAAATTTGTAACATTAGACAGTGAAAAAGGAATGCATTAATTTTGTTTTCTCGGAAATTGTAATGGTTATGATTAATTGGGAACAGGACTTCGTGTCGTGCAATTTGTATAGGTAATCACACGAGGCCGAGTACTATTAAGGATTAATTGCACGAGTAATTTTGCCCTTTATTGATAAGGTCTGTAATCATACTCGTGATTAAACAAATTGGACTCCCGCTACGCAGTCGTCCGATTTTGTTAATCTGCACTGGTATGATTGCAGACCAAATTGGACTCCACTCAGTCCTATTACCATTATTAATCACTAAGCGTAGCAATTGTAATCACGTAATTACTTTCGACAGTCATTTGAAAACTGCTCTATCTCACACCAAAACGCAAAGCCAGTTAAAACCTGCTCACAGGCAATTTTCCTGCTCTAAAAGGCCAACTACATGAATTCGTTTTGCACACGGTGCGCTATTCTTACGATTGGGTTCGGTCAATTCAAGTTTCTTCGAAATCTTTAGTGTTGGCGATTAGAAGTTAGGAACTTTAAGTTCTACGACGGCGACGTCGACAAGGTCTCTTTAAAATATAAGTTTGCACTATCGTTAGGCTTTCGCAATTGTTGCATCTTGTTCACTTCGTACAATGTAGGCGTACTATTCCAAAAAAAAATTATTACTACCAAGGGTAAAATGGAGAATGAAAGGTCTGCGTTGTCGTCAAAATCACAACTTTGATTATTTCAAGTCGCTGTTATGCATAGTACCTAAAAAATGTAAGCTAAAATTCGTGACAATCGTGCAGCAGTATTATCTTTTCTCTTTTAACCTCTGAAATTGTTTTGTGGCGACCTCGTTGCCGTAGCAATCGCCGCTTATCAAACTAGGAGCCTTAAAGATCATATGATTGCGGCGTCGACGAAAACGTCAGGTCAAAATAAAACTTTGCTCTACCCATAAGTCTTTCGCGATTATTCCATTTCGTTCGCATCCTACGATTTGGGCGATGTATCGTAAAAAAAATGGTACGAGCGCTTTCAGAGTGAGACTAGAGAATGAAAGATTTTGCAGTCAAAATCTCAAATTTGATTACGGAGCTTACGCAATGACGACGACGACGGCAACGAAAACGCCACAAAACAAGAGCTCGGCACGCCCTGCACGTGCGTTTCATATTTTAATACATCTCTTTGCCGTTCTCGTCCTGAGAACGAGGCGAAATGACCAAATATGAGGTTGTGTGGAGGACGTGATCACCTGACGATAAATCTTCAACTTTTCTTTCCAAACATCCCCACAGTTCGAACACTTTTAATCCTGTAATAATTGTGCACACTTTCCATGCTGAACGACTTGGAGTAATTAGTACAATAACGGGAAACAATATTTTTTGACAACTTTCTCGTAGCCATCGACGTCGTCTTCTGTAAGCTCCCTAATATTTCAAGTCATTGTTATGCAGTTCCTTTGTGACCAATGTGACCCGGATTCGATTCCCAGACTCGGCGTCATATGTGGGTTGAGTTTGTTGGTTCTGTACTCTGCACCGAGAGGTTTTTCTCCGGGTACTCTCCTCCAAAACTAGTCTCCTCTGCAGCCGTCTTTCTGGGTATCGATGTCACCCAACGAAAAAAACAGCTGCTCACATTGGAACCACATTCCTTTCCCATTGTTTTGACGGTCTGTTAAAATGACTAAAATGGTAAGCCAATTGAGTGTGAGGAAAATTAATCATCGCGATTTTCTGGCAGACCCATGCAGGTATTTGGATTGAAAGCCCCAAAAAATCTTGACCGCGCAAGAAAGAGTATTTATTTTCGGCGGCAATAGTTCCCATAATTTTTCAAACTTATACAGTACTGGAAACTATTGTGTATTTGCCCGGTTTCTGGCCGCAGATCAAATCTGTGTTTTCACCAAGACGAAACCTCATCTAAAGTAACAGAAAGCCTTGCTTTACCTACAATACTAATCAGATTTTTTGGAACACTCATCCCCGTTTACCCCTTCCTCCAATGTTGATTTTCACAACAACTAGCAGTCGCCCGAAAAATTCTCACACAACATTGAATTTGGGGGAGGGGGATATGGTATAGGCTACGATTCTGGACCATTCGCTAAGTGTTCCAAATAAATATGTCTAGTATTATAGGTTTTTACAGACGCAGTCAGATTTCGACTATACATTTGTTTGCTTTGGTTTCAGCTCTGTTTTCATGCATAGTGGCAGTTGAGACAACGTGAAATTAATAAAATTGTGCGTATGGGAAGACTTGATTTTGACGTCAATAAAAATATTGAATAATATGATTATATTTACATTCTTTCATTTTTTCAGTCCTCTACTTATTCTTGCGCTCATGGTCAACGCGGTCGCTTTGAAAAATACGAACAACAGACCTGCACTTTTGTGTTGATTGAGCGCATTGATAAAACGAGAGGTACTATTGGTCGAGTCGTCGATACAGTTCCAGAAAATGAAACGTGAGCAGCCGTTCTCCAACGTAACATTTGGTTTGCGTTGAAAATGTTCATATGCTCATGTGTAAGTCCGACAAATTTTCTTTGACGAGTTTTGCCTTGACAAGTCTTATTTGCTGGTGTAAACGAATTAACAAGTTTTCTTTGACAAGTTTTCAATGTAGCCAGCGAAACAATTTCACAGCGGAAGACAAAAAAACTAACCACGGGGCGCCATAACAGTGAGTCATCGCAAGAGCAAGACCGCTGTACGCCCGCAATTTCTCAATTTTCTTGTCGACCCGTACAGACGAGCAAGTTCTGCAATGTGTCAATTTTTCCTTGACAAGTGCACTTGTTCAAAAGCTGGCATGCTAGCTTTTGAACAAGTGCACTTGTCGAGGAAAAAATGTTCTTTTTTACACACCAGCAAATAAAATTTGCCAAGTCAGAACTTGCCAATGAAAACTTGCTCGTGTGTAACCGGTTTTAGTGCTCCAGCCCTAGAACGACTAGACACTTCCATAGAGCTTCTTTCCTTTCCTTTCCTCAAAAATGTGTGCTAATATGCGTGTCGCACGTGCAGCACTATTATTGATCCTCTTTTAGCCAATGAAATTGTTTTGTGGCGTCATCGTTGCCGTAGCCGTCGCCGTTTATCAAAGAAGGCTTCAATTGGGACACGTTGACCAAAGCATCACCTCAAAATATAACTTTGCTCTACAGTTTTGGCGAGGAGAGTGAAAATAGAAAATGAAGGATTCGCTCTGCTACATGCTCACGTTGTCATCATAACCTCAAATCGTCGTTAGGCAGAGTACCGCCACAATGCAGCAGCACGATCATTTACGTCTTTCAACCACCGATATCACTGTTATGTGGCGTTGTTGCTGTATCTGTAAAACTTTTTTATTCTCTGACGCGTTTCGGCCAGCTAACATAGACTTCTACAGGGAGTTTTACAATAATACATTAAACGCCTGTATTTAAGTCTTATCAAGTTTAAATACAGGCGTTTAATGTATTATTGTAAAACTCTCTGGAGAAGTCTACGTTAGTTAGGCGAAACGCGTCGGAGAATAAACAAGTTTTAGAGATACAGTTCGCAGAGTGCTGCTCACTAGTTTAGTTTTTTAAATTTACCACAAAGCTAATGGCAGCAACAAAATCTTCAAAATATCTATGTCTTGATAATAGTGTGTGTTTTCTTCCTCCATTCAAGCAAGAAATTTCACACATTGGTGTCAAAATTGAAGCCTTCTTCCAAGACAAACAATAGCTAACTACTTGCCAGAGGATGGTCAAGGAGGAGCAAATGTATCATGGACTAAACTATGTATACAAGAAGAATTCTGGCAGTTATTTAGTGCAGTTTGAAACTGTCAACTTGATCCTCCTTGACCATCCTCTGGCAAGTAGCTAGCTCTTCGAAAATGAATGCTGTGAACTAGCATGATACTGGTCACAGTGGCATACATGGCGTGGTGGACGGACGTAGGTACGTACGAACGGTCGATGACGTTATGGCTATAAACCAAGATTTCTTGCATCGACGGGTTACCATATTTTCTTAGCAATGGTGCTCCGCGCGCAAATATACTGCATAATACAATAAGCATTTCAATAGTTTAAAATATTTTACAACCTTTAATTCTTCTAAGGTTTACAGCTTTGAAGTTGATTTCATTTGATATTAGGTTTCATTACCCACCAAAGTGGAGGCAACCTTTTGAATTCTAACATTGAGACTGGAAGCTTAATTGTAAAAGAGACTAACAGTGAGTGGAGATGACTGACTGAAATTCTATACAGTCCGGTAATTACGTGTAGGATTATACAATTACGTGTAGGATTATATAATTACGAGTAGGATTATAATATAATGAATAATAATAATAATAAATAATATAATAAATAATAATCCCGTTGAAGTCCTGAAAATTTGTCAGGCTTCTCGACGCAATAGAAATTTGCGCTCATCACTGCGAGACAACATGGTTTCATTTGATAATAAACTTCCTTACAGGTTGAATGAGTGTCTTGTTTCCTTTATCAATACCATTATGTTGTACAACACATAGTGGTGAGAGCACTCACCTTCGGCATGACTATTCCGGGGCTGGGATGTAGGGGGTGAGGGGTAGGGGGCACCATAGCTGAAACAACCAAAACGTTTACAAAAATGCTAACCTTAGGCCTAAGCATTATCTTAAATCACGAAAAGAAATCTAGACGTTTGCCTAAGGAAAACGTTTGCAGTCGCATATGAAAAGCGGCAGGGATGCTCGTTGTCTCGCTTATAGACATTTGCCTCCCAAATCAATTCATTTGATTATTTAGCTTTGGCCAACCTTAGAGAAAATACACATTCCCCGTTGACTGTCACTTGATTTTAAATGAACGTTGGTATACCAAATTAAAGAGGTTTACTTGTCACCAGCTTCACGTAAAATGAACACCCGAGAAATATACAGCAAAAGCTTGGAGTTATTTTGAAGTATTTAAAAAATTAACACGACGGCTAGATCCTCAGTTATGGAAGCAAACAGTTTTGCCAATCCCTTATTGCTATCAAGTGATTAACTAATCCTGGAACAGACCCTTACAAGACAAGGCACAAATGCAAGGACTCGGACAGTATTACTCATACAATAGAAGAAAGGAAGAAAGAAAAATGACACATCGACGCATCACAGTCCAAGTGTTTTTCTCACGTTTCTGAAAAAAAGAAACAATGAAGAAAGAAACAAATAGTGGGTTAAATGGCAATGCGGAATTTCGTTCTGATTGGAAAGTAAATAATATCTCAATTATCTTAATTCATGAAACCATTTGTGCTTGGTTAACAGCAACAATTCCTGTTCAGTGTCACTTCGACGTGTAGACTGTAAGACCTCAATAGCTAACTTCACTTCACTTCTCGTACGTAACTGGAATTCAGCGATCAGGTATTAGCGAAAGCAGTTCGAGTACAAATAACTACACTGGCAACCGATTTTAAAACCATTTGTATTTGAAGAACGTACCAGCTCCTTTCGACAACTTGCTGATTAAAAATATTTACAAAGTACAGCAATTCAGTCATTAAAGTTATATTCAAATAGCACTTACCATTCTTTTCGTGTTTGTGTTGCCCAAATTCAAAGGTGACATCATCGCCAATTAGCACAAAAGGCGCCCAGTACTTTAAGGCAGAATAAGTCTCCCGAAGAGATTTCATAGCATGGTGAAGAGCTCTACTTGCACTTTTTCTATCTGCTAAGTGTTCGTAGAAACTTTTCATGAACATCAAGGTCGCCTTGTCGTCAATTGCCCAGAGTGACACCAGAACAGATCGGGCACCAGCACACAGGAAAGCCCTGGCTATTCCCACAATACCCTCAGATTTCACCTCTCCCTGGCCACTATGACAACAACTCAGCACAACAAGTCTCGCCTGAAGATGAAGAGCGTGAACATCACTCAACGTTAACATGTAATCTTCCTCTTCAAGGATCCGTGATGTGCGTTCGGGATTTGGGGCCAAAGCAATTTCTCCAAATTGGTCATCTCCATGTGCAGCAATGTGGATTAAAGCAGCTGACTTCATTCTTTTCAACACCTCAGCTTTGGTTGCACTTTGACCTGTAAGAGGCATGGTCTGAAGAAGATTTCCAATCATATCCACCTCTTTTTTCGCGCATGGCAGCTGTTTATACATGGGTTCCCCCTTGCCCCAAGTGACTTCCTTAAGGCATGGATCGCCAACAAGCAGTGCTTCATTCTTACTTTGGAAGTCGTCAGGTGCACTTGCGATCACTTTTAAAGCGGTCAGCGAGGGAATTGCACGGATCCTGACAGAGTCACTCAATGCAGAAAAAGGAGCCAAGCAAAATGGTCCATCAGGAACAAAGACTAACTCATCTTCCTGGAGCAAGTCTGCGATAGGGCTGACTAAGACATTATACAAGGGCTGTAAGCAGTTCACAGAGAAGCTCAAGGAGTGAACGGTTTCCTCAACAGCTTCCCTACTGCACGAGAAGTCGTTGCGTTGTCTGTCAAGGGAACGATTCTCACATTGTACAACAGTTCCCACACCGATCTCTTTAAAAGTACTTTCCATCAGTGATTTGGCACTTCCATTTTCGATTTCTTTTCGTCTAAAATTAATCCCGATATCTTCTCTTAGCAACCAGAAGCTGATCGTGTTCCCATCAAGTGCTGTGAAAACAGTTTGTGAAGGTAAATCGTTCATTCCAAAACTTAACTTCATCGTAAGTACCGAAAAAGGTTTCTCATCAACACCATATTGCATCTTTAAAATGTCTCCCAAAGCCTGGGCTCGTCCTTGCTCAGCAGCATACAAAGCCTCATCTACCTCACCACTCTTCAAGAGAGCTGTCCACAGAGCATTGTACGCAAACTGCTTTGTGTCACGAAAGCTTATTTTCCATGCATCTTCTGACTGAAGAAGACGCCTTGTTTCATCATAATAGTTTATGCTCTGACGATAACAATTAAGAGCTTTGCTCAAGGAGTCTAAAACTTCATGACCATGACCGAGCTGATGATACGCCATTGCCTGCCCTATGGGGTCTCCAACTTCTTTCGCAATACTAAGACGTTGATTGTGGTACTCTATGGCTTGCTTGAAATTCCCCAGACTGTAATAAGCGTTGCCGAGATTGCCATACGCTCTTCCTTCTCCAGCTAAGTCCCCAACTTCTTTTGCAATACTAAGATGTTGATTGTGGTACTCTATGGCTTGCTTGAAATTCCCCAGACTGTAATAAGCGTTGCCGAGATTGCCATACGCTCTTCCTTCTCCAGCTAAGTCCCCAACTTCTTTTGCAATACTAAGATGTTGATTGTGGTACTCTATGGCTTGCTTGAAATTCCCCAGACTAACATAAGCATTGCCGAGATTGCAATAGGCTTTTCCTTCTCCAGCTATGTCCCCAACTTCTTTTGCAATACTAAGATCTTGATTGTGGTACTCTATGGCTTGCTTGAAATTCCCCAGACTGTGATAAGAGTTGCCGAGATTGCCATACGCTGTTCCTTCTCCAGCTAAGTCCCCAACTTCTTTTGCAATATTAAGATCTTGATTGTGGTACTCTATGGCTTGCTTGAAATTCCCCAGACGGTAATAAGCATTGCCGAGATTGCAATAGGCTTTTCCTTCTCCAGCTATGTCCCCAACTTCTTTTGCAATACTAAGATGTTGATTGTGGTACTCTATGGCTTGCTTGAAATTCCCCAGACTGTGATAAGCGTTGCCGAGATTGCCATACGCTCTTCCTTCTCCAGCTAAGTCCCCAACTTCTTTTGCAATACTAAGATCTTGATTGTGGTACTCTATGGCTTGCTTGAAATTCCCCAGACGGTAATAAGCATTGCCGAGATTGCAATAGGCTTTTCCTTCTCCAGCTATGTCCCCAACTTGTTTTGCAATACTAAGATCTTGATTGTGGTACTCTATGGCTTGCTTGAAATTCCCCAGACTGTGATAAGCGTTGCCGAGATTGCCATACGCTGTTCCTTCTCCAGCTAAGTCCCCAACTTCTTTTGCAATACTAAGATCTTGATTGTGGTACTCTATGGCTTGCTTGAAATTCCCCAGACTGTAATAAGCGTTGCCGAGATTGCCATACGCTCTTCCTTCTCCAGCTAAGTCCCCAACTTCTTTTGCAATACTAAGATGTTGATTGTGGTACTCTATGGCTTGCTTGAAATTCCCCAGACTGTCATAAGCATTGCCGAGATTGCAATAGGCTTTTCCTTCTCCAGCTATCTCCCCAACTTCTTTTGCAATACTAAGATGTTGATTGTGGTACTCTATGGCTTGCTTGAAATTCCCCAGACTATCATAAGTATTGCCGAGATTGCAATAGGCTTTTCCTTCTCCAGCTATGTCCCCAACTTCTTTTGCAATACTAAGATGTTGATTGTGGTACTCTATGGCTTGCTTGAAATTCCCCAGACGGTAATAAGCATTGCCGAGATTGCCATACGCTCTTCCTTCTCCAGCTAAGTCCCCAATTTCTTTTGCAATACTAAGATCTTGATCGTGGTACTCTATGGCTTGCTTGAAATTCCGCAGACTGTGATAAGCATTGCCGAGATTGCAATAGGCTCTTCCTTCTCCGGCCCTGAAACCTATTTCTTTAAACATGGCTAATGCTTCTGTGTAACTTCTAATGGCTTGATTAAAGTTGGCTACGTCATAATAGTATTTACCCAGATTGAAACAAGCCAAACCCCTCCGTCGTCTGTTTCCCTCCTTTGTTGCAACACTAAGCTCCTGCATATGCTGCTCCAAAATGTCCATCTTTGTATCCACTGTTCTAGATAATCAGAACTGTGAAGGTTTTCTCAGAAATCTGGCGTGCACCTAGAACATAAATGACTGACCTAGAGCATTTTATAAAATAAGAATTAAGGAACATTAAAAATAGAAATTTATGTTATGTAATGAGGAAAAAAACAGCCTGTAGGAAAATAATGGCATCCCATTTCATCTTTGTTATCTAAAGCTGAAAGCTCTAAGATATGCTTCTCTGGCAGGAAATTTGCTGTCGGTATGTAGCCGAAACCAGAAAGACAGGATGTGACATCATTATGAGTGTAATATTCAATTTTCTGCGATATGTGTGAAACTCATATTTTTAAATTTATTTCGTTTGTTTAGGCCTATGTTCCATTCTGACATTTTCAAATCGTGAGATAAGATTTCCAGCAGAAGGACTACTTGAAATTGACATAAGAGGTCTAAATCTATCCAATATCGACACACATTTGTGATTACGGCTAACAAGTCCACAAGTTAGCCATAAGTCAGGCAAACTATAAACGCATGCCGTAGATGGTCAATCTAATTATACTTATGTCTGATAGGGGACTGAAATAGTTTTACATATAGGACATCAGTGATTTTCTGTAAGTTCCTCTACATTTGCCTCCCTCACATGCTTATTACTGAGCCGATTTCAGTGAGAATATCAAGTACTGTCCATAGGGTTGGGGGAAGTGGCAGGGCATTTTCCAGTTTTAAATTTGTAATGCGATTAATGAAGTTGTTATAATTTCTGTTATGAAAGGGCATGGTTGGCAGGTCAAAAAAGCTGTTCAGAAGTGATAAATTGCTAACCGACCCTATACTACTTGAGGAGGAGACCCACAGCAAGCAACCACTCTCTAATATCAAAATATCAAATTGTATAACAGTCCCCAAACCAGAAGATTTCAAACAGCAAATACAAATAAATAGATTTAGTGCGGGTTTCATAATTCTGCGGAATCTTACCTTCAAGCCATAAGTGCCTAACTGCGTTTTGCCTTCCATCAAGCAAATTTCCGAACATAGCCGGGAAGATTGACTCCGCCTCTCGAAAGTGAATTGCAGCTCAAACATCATGGATATGTTTTTAGAAATTCTTCAGCAAAAAGACTCGTACAGCTTCCAACGCTTTCCATCGGCGTTGAGTTTGAATATACGTATGTACCATGGGAACCAAAGATGCCGATTGGTGGGTTAGCAACGCATCAATTTATTTTATCATCTGTGGGTTGGCTTTGGAAGTTTGATTGATGGAAGTCAAAACGCGGTCTGGTGTAAACTTAATCTTAAGATATCAGAGGAAGATATTCCGTACGAAAATTTGTGGCCTGAGTGAGCGAGATTCGGGCCCGATTCGGGCCATAAAGCTGTTTTTAAGGCAAGAACTGAGCGAGACAAAGCGAGACAACCATTTTGTCGCGCTTGTGCGACTGAGCCAGACATTAGTTTGGTTTGATTATCGCCGATAGTGTGGCGTGAGTGAGCGAGAAAAAGTGAAACCCCAGTTTATTCATTTACGCCGCTGTAACGAGACATTTGTCACGCTGTATTATCGGTGAAACTCAGGCTGCTCACTTGTAGAATTCGATACATAAGTGCTCCCTACTTGTTATTCGATAAGAAAAGATTAGTAGAAATAGATCAGGGAGTACTCAAAAATGCAAATCAGTTACTTAACTCTGGCTGTCGTTCTAATGTATTATATTATTTGCTGCATTTCTGTACGTGTAGTCCGTCCCCGGGTAAAAGGTGAGCAAGCCATTTTTAACGCTCTGAATTTTGAGCTAAAATACGTATATGGCTGGATATTTATTCCAAGTGATACATTTAGCGTGATACCCACCCGCATCCGGAGAGGTAAGTTCAAAATAGCTTAGCACGTTCAGGAGAAGCAATCTACATGTAGCTACCTCAAGACAGCATTATCCTGCTTGCCCAAAACGGAGGATAATTTTTTAATGGTAGGAATTGCTTGTCGCTGGACGGAAAACCTTTAAGAGGGAAGAGCAATGTTTGAGTTTCGGCTATCGATAATTAAATATTTGTAACCGCTTTTGGCGCGCGTTTCAGTTTAACTTAACTGTGCATTTCACCAAACATCTGAATCGCTACACAGATGCAGAGCTTTTTCTTCCCATTTAGGACAGTAATCAACCAGATCAAAACAGCATTTATTTGCTCTAATTAATATTGCTGGAAACAATTTTCTCTTTTATGAAATAGATTTTAAACAATGTATGAAGATTTAAAATAAATGAGAAACTAGAAACGACCTCGCTATCTGATCACAGATCACTGTGGAAACCTGGCTACTAACATGCCTACCTTATTATGGACACTTTGAATGACTTCAGTCGCATTTTTTTCTATGCTAAAAGCTGGTACATTCTTTTTATTTAAGTTACCTTAAACTGAAACATGTTTCTGTCTTACATGACTGTCCACGCAATGATTACAAGGGTCATGTTTACTGTAGGTCGAGGATCGTTCGCTTACTTATTGGCACGGAAACTAAAGATAGTATCTTTCGAATAAGGATAAACTTAGTCTGTTAACCCTTTGGTTGTAACCACTAAAAATGTGATACAAGAATTATTTTGTCGATACACATTTGTTATTTTGCTTCCAGTATCAAAACAAGTCCACAGTGTTGCCGTAAGTCACGCAAACAAAAAAAACAGTGGTACTGTCTATGGGGGTGGGGGGAGTGGCAGGCAGGGGATTTTCTAGTTTATAATTTATAATGGCACTATTAAGGTAGGCATAGTTTCAATTATGGCCTGTGTTGTTTCAGTTTATACTCATTTCAATGTTTCTTATAAATAATACGTCAAAGTACCAGGATAGCGCGATGTACCCTCACCCCCTGACAGATGATACTTCATACCCTCATCGTAATAAGCTGAGAAATAAGCTTGTGAGTCAGACAAATACGGAGAAACTTACAGAAAATCACTTATGTCTTACATGTATACCTATTCAGTCCCCTATCAGGCATCATAATAAAATTGACCATCTACGGGCATCCGTTTACTGTTTGCGTGACTTACGGCTAAATTGTGGACTTGTTTTGAAACTGGAAGATGTGTGCTGACAGAAAAATGCGTGTATCACATTTTTAGTGGTTACAACCAAAACATGGACGCTTGCTATAACCAAAGGGTTAACAGACAGAGTTTCTCGTTCTCCGAAAGATCCTATCTTTAGTTTCCGTGCCAATAAATGCCACTTTTTTTCTGTCGCGCAAGGTCGCACACCATTCAAGCTTCTCATGGCGTTGTGTCTGTTTAAACTTAATCATGTGAGGAAACAACATAGAGCGCCCAAATCTCTGAGTAGCGGTAAGTTTTCCCGGGTTTGTTTCCCGTAATTACCGCTATTAACAAAGGGTCTTAGTTTTCTAACTAAGAGCGGGGTTGTAGTTTTCGTACTACGAAAGCTAAGACCAGGTCTTAGGTCTTAGTTTTCGTAACACCCGAAATTATAAGCCATAAACTAACGTCACGCCCATAAAAATGTATTGTTCATTAGCGTGATTTTTTTGTTTTTTTATGGACCTGAATCTCGCCCGTTTATCGCTCAGAATATCGTCCAAATGTCAGAGTAGTACAAATGTCCCGCTCCATTCTCGCTCATTTATCGTTCAATTTTTATCGCTCCTGTCAGGCTGATTATCGTCACGCTCTGTATCGCTCATCAGCGAGACTTTTTATGGCCCGAATCTCGCCCGCGTCTCGCCCAGAATTTTCGTACGGGATAGAACAGATTCATTTCGAATGCGTTCACTGCATCCCTTAGAAAAATACCAGTCAAGGCAGAACTCCAGACCAAGGAGTTCTATTATAGGACCTATTATAGCCAAATTTAGCTTCTTTCAAGACAAGGAGTATGTTTGGTCTTTTGTTAAAAACTTGCAAAACACGAATATTTCAATAGCGAATGATCTATCCTGGGAAATTGATGAGACACAGAAAACGTTATATCCCATTTTGAAAAAGGCCAAACAGAGAAAGCAAACAGCCTATTTCAAAGTTAATAAGCTAATTATTAACTTTGAAATGGGCAAATCTACAGAGGCAAGGAAACAACCAATCTCCCGTACTACGATCTCATTATGAATACAAGAAACAGCGGAAACTAAAGCTAAAGCAGTCACGGTGCGACAGCACATCAATAGTTAAGTTCTGTTTAAGGTTTATGTGTGATAAGTGTTCAATTATTTAACCCTCATTGTTTAACTAAAAATGTGATTGCTCATTTTTGTCTTATATGACTTCTTCTATAATACCACTTCCCCGATTCAGCTCTTATGACCGAATTTACTTTCTCTCAATGTGAAGGGACTAATGCTGTGTTTACAATTGGGCATTTACCGAGGTAAACGTTTACTGACTAAACCTTGGTACATTTGTACGGTGTTTATACTGTATAGTATGATAATATCACTTCGATTAGCATGGCTAAAAAGAATAGTTAAAGTGCACCTAACCCCAAAATATTTTTTTCGCTAAAATGAATCTTTGCATGTGTTCGAAACACATTGCGGCCATCTTTTCATCTTTCTAACAAATCCTGCCATTTTATAGGCTTCGAAAGTTGCGAAAATCCAAGCATCTTTTGTTAACGACCGAGTCAGAAGGGGAGTGGGTCTATTCCTGATTTGACGTCACAAACTGATTTACATTGCATTAACTCTTTGTAAAAATGCATGCAAAGTAGATTGTGATGCCAAATCAGGAATAGACCTACTCCCCTTCTGACTTTGTCGTGAACAAAAGATGCTTGGTTTTTCGCAACTTTCGAAGCCTTTAAAATGACTGGATTTGTTAGAAAGATGAAAAGATGGCCGCAATGTGTTTCGAACAGGTGCAAAGATTCGTTTTAGCGAAAAAAATATTTTGGGGTTAGGGGCACTTTAACTGAAATGATGGCACCTGGAAAAGGTATTTGACATATCATCTAGAACGCTTTGGCGGCCTTTTCTTGTTTCATTGCAATTATGATGTTACCATCCTTCCATTGAATATTTCTCTATTCTATCTAGAACTTCTGCAGTGGTGTTCAGAATTTAGGGATACGCTCTCTTCAGAAAAAGACTGGCGTTATATTCTTTGGAATAACAAACAAATACTCATTTTAAAACAGTTAAGTATAAAAGCTATTTCGAAGATGGTGTAGTTCATATCAGTGATCTATCCTTTGATTTGAATAACAAAGATTCCTTTTCCCTAGTTTCTAACAGGATTTCTAACTAATTTTCTAGTTTGGGCAGGTCTTTGACATTCCATTCCTTCCATTTTAAAAAATAGTACTTATAAATCAAGAACAACTGAACTTTCTCTAAAAACTGACTATACTATAGTTGATGTAACAAAGAAGAAATCTAAAAGATTATTTTACTTTACTTGTAAGCAGAAAGGCTCTTTTTCCAACTATTGTAAAGAAGCTGCAAAATGAATTTCATTTTACACTCGACAAATTTTTACGATCCCGCATAGTGTTGCTCTTGAAGCACATGTTAAGGCATTTCAATACAAAATTCTTCTTTCCATTCTTTACACTAATGCTAAACTTTACAAAATTAGCTTTAAAATGAATGAATCGTGCCCATCTCTGCCCTTACTTGATACATTTCTGGCGTGACTTCGAAGAATTCTGGCACCAACTTATAAAGGAAAACATTCGACTTTCGTTACAAGATGTTTTAGTTGGAATGATACCACAAAACTCCCCTTCTGCTAAGCTGCTAAACTATCTAATTATGATTGGGAAATCGTACTTTAGAACAATTTTACGTGCTTACTAAATGTTCTAACAACTTTGATTGCCTAATTAATGAGATGCATTCTATAAGAAAATTTAAGCCATCCCTAAACGTGCAAACGGACTCGATTCGCGCAAAGGTATTCACTTGAAGAACTTATGATCCTTTGTTATTATGCTAATTCGTAGAGACTATAGGAATCAAATCTTCGCATCACTTACTCACTTTGCCTTGAGAATAGTGTCACGATGACGCCGAAACGTCGGCTTTCAACGTTAATATTAGTAATATTAGTTGTAATATTATAATGTAGGTGGGTAACTAATTTGCCGTATTAATATCAATTTCTTTTTTAATATTAAAATAAAATAAAATAAAATAAAAACAATGGCCGAATACCACTTTTTTCCATTTAAAGTGAAACACATACTGCTAAAAAAAAAAGAAAATGGCATTTTATCCAGCAACAACTACTGCTTAGCAAAATATTTCAAGATCCCCCGATGGTTTTGTACAAAAGAAGCAGATCCTTAAAAGACATACTCGTTCGAGCCAAATTCTAAGCTGGCTAAAACACAAGGATAGGAGGTGTGTAGGCCTGTCACCTCCATTGTTATTACAGTTGTAGCTAAGTTACCGGGCCTAAGAATGGAAGTGAGGCTGCCGATGACCCTGTTTTGATACAAAGCTTTGTGCTTTTCTAATGTTAATGTAGACTAATTAGAATTACAAAAGCCAAATTTACATGACAAAGGCAGTGAGGTCTGTATCAATACAAGGTCACTGGCAGCCTTGCAGCCATTCATAGGCTAGGTCACTGAGCAAACAACTGTAAAGTGGCCTATTTCAGGAATATGCATAAAGGAGTAATAGGTTTTATAATTAAAAATAATAATAATAAAATTTAATTGTCATTAGTAAAGAAGGATTGCTTATTATCCAAAATAGTAATCTTCACAATTTTATTCATGATGTAAATAACATAAGAACCTATCAGCAATTACAACCTGTTTATAAGGTGTGGCAGTTTCTTGATATATGGACAGCAAAACTTGTAGCATAACTTAATTGTGCCCTATCCCTTCGGCTAATGCACATTAATTTGGCTAAAAAAGGCTCAGCAAACGGGAGAGGACAAAACGCGGACCCCTACTCCATGGAGTACCCTATGGAGTACCTAAATGGAGTACACCTAAAATTCATTTATTGGTCAAATTGAATACTTTATCAAAAAGGTGAAGCATTTAGATGCACATACCTTTATTTATTTCAAGCTTTCCAGCTCTCCGATTGCAGTTCACGGATTGGCCGCCATCTTGAAGTTTCATAGGTATTTCGTGTATCCCTAGGGTATTACACAAAGCGTGTACCCCTGCATACTCATTCAGGCCAGTGTATGCCCATATATACCCCTATGGAATGGAATGGAATGGAAAACTTTATTTGTACATGATAATTTCATCAGATTAAAAATGGGCATATATGGGCATATATGGGCATATATGAGCATTAGGGGCATAGATGAGTATATATGGGTATTACAGGGGCATACATGGGCATGTGTGGGTATATACTGTATACTACAGGGGCATAGATGGGTATGTTATGGGCATACACAGGCCTGTATGGGCATACAGGGGGTATAGGGGTTTGCATGAATATTTGTTTAAATACTGTACCAAAAACATAATACCCTACATTAAGGGATACATGAAATACCTACGAGGTTTCAAGATGGCAGCCAATTCGTAAACTGCATCAAACTAACAATCGGAGAGCTGGAAAGCTCGAAATAAATGAAGATATGTACATCTAAATGCCTCGCCATTTAATAAAGTATTTAATTTGACCAATAAATGATTTTTAAGGGTACTCCATTTAGGTACTCCATAGGGTACTCCATGGAGTAGGGCTCCGCGTTTTGTCCTCTCCCTCAGCAAACTAGGCTAGGGTTAGGGTTAGGGTTAGGGTTAGCACCCTGAGGAGAAGTCCCAACTCATACATTGTTCTCAAACTACAAACATACGAGCAGCAAACCACCAGTACAATGAGTTGGGTTCTTGCCTAACAGGCTCATATGGATGCCACTGAGCAACCAGGTTGATTGAATGGGAACAAAAATTTGGTTTTATCAACGGAGTTGATAATGTAAATTGGCCACCGTACAGAGATTCTAAAAGCTGACGTTTCGAGCGTTAGCCCTTCGTCAGAGCGAATCCAATGGGAAATTGATTGTTTTATTTCAGGAGGGTTAAGACAAATTTATCCAAAGTAATTTGTGTATCTGCGGACAAAACATTTTTATGATATCCAAATGTGAAATCTCATGTGTCGAAGCCAAGAACGAGTTTCAATATCGAGAATAACTAGATATCACGTCTTCTGTACACGTTCGACGCACTTAGCTAAACTAATAAAACTGCAAAATAGTTGTTCTTGAAAAAAAAAACCTAATAAAAAACGTCAAAAAAATTAAAAATTCGCGATATATATTTAGAAGTCCGATACATATTTCGATCTACGATCCTCGTCAGTTGTCCGCCCTTTAAAAATACGTATATCGTTCATGTAAGAGACATTGGAATGGTCAACGCTTTTCCATATACGTCATCACGAGACATCTCATCTCGGTGGAAACACGCGAATCTGAATTACTGTGTTTCTCTCTACAATGCTTCCACAAGGCCGATCGTTCCTCCTTATTGCTGAGCGATTTTGAGTGTCATTTCCCTCTAGTGTACGCGTTCCTCGATGTAGAAGACCCATTGATGAACTCTAAAAACGAGTGGAACTATTTTCAGGTTCCGCGTGCCGTAGTTACGCGTGGACGCGTTGTTCCACCGAGATGAGATGTCTCGTGATGACGTACTTGATGTCTGAGAAAGCGGGGACCATTCCAATGTCTCTTACATGAAGGGTATACGTATTTTTAAATGGAGGACGACTGACGAGGATCGTAGATCGAAATATATATTGGACTTCCGCGATTTTTAAAATTTTTTGACGTTTTTTATTAGGGGTTTTTTTCAAGAACAACTATTTTACACTTTTATTAGTTTAGCTAAGTGCGTCGAACGTGTACAGAAGACGTGATTACAGTGAGTCATTCTAAGGCTTCGGATACTATGGATTTATCAGGGTCGTAACATGGTATATGGGCTCAGGGCTCAAAGCCCAAAATATGACTGGGATCAGGGCTCAGAGGAAAGGGCTCAGGGCTCAGAAGGGTGGAATCAGGGATCACAAGGCTTTTGAGCTCGAATCAGGGATCAGATTTATCAGGGCTCAGGGATCAACATTTTGAGGAAAATGAGGCTCAGGGATCATGGACCATGTTACGACCCTGATTTATCATGAGATTCCTCAGGAGGCGAAGCTCCCCCATTTCCCTTGTCTTTAGTCCCAGAGCCACCCTACTCTCTATCCTAATCTAACTGATTGGTTCCTAAACATGGAAGCTAGAGGCTTATTGCATGGAATATTGTCATTGCCAGGGTTGAATTGGCCCATTTGTGTGGGAGAAAGAAATATTTTAAATAATAAAGAAAATTTCAACTGCTGGGTTATACAAAATGATCAATATCTTAAATTTGTGTATCTGCAAACAAAACATTTCCATCATATCAAAATGATACTGTCTGTTAATAAAATTTATATCGGTGAATAAACTAAGCAAAAACAGAATCCAAAGGCAATTATTGCAGGATTAATTTTGAGATTTCTGGAAGACAAATGCATCTTAAATACACTTTCTATGGACACAATAGAAACGTTCACCCTTCACGACTTCAGGTGTTATGTCCTGTGGTTCGAACTTTGTCAAGACACTACTTTCTATGGAGAGCGACGCCAGGATTCTCCTCATGGCCGACATGGTTTGCCGAGCAAACTCAATCTGCTTGAGTCGTTTCGTGCGCAAACCTTTCTCGAGATTTGATTGGTTGCCAAAATTGCTAGTCGATAATTAATCGATATCAGTAAGATATTATAGTATCACCCAACTAGTGGACTATAAATGCAAATCCTGCATTTTAATAGAGGTGTAACGATACATCGAACTATCGATCCATCGTGATTGTAAGTGTTCCGATAGCAATACATCAATACCAAGTTTAACTAGACCCTCCGTGGGGGTACCCTGGGTTACCTGTGGTACGTGCACCGTTCCAGACAATTTTTTCAAGTTGGGGGGTCATTAAGACCATTTAAGGGGTCACCCAGAAGTCATACCAGCAGAGGCCCTTTGGCTCACAGGTTCTCACACGTTCGTACGACGAAAAAAATCTGTCCTTGCGTAATATGCAGCTTTAACAGTGCACGATATTGTTTTGGCGGGGGTGATTCTCTATCATTGTAGTGCCATGGTAGAAGCCTTGGGTAAATAGCCTGAGAAGACATGTGGTTACTAGAAAAGTACTGAACCCAGAAAGATTGAAGAAAATAAAGGGTAAGTGAGAAACATTGGCTTCTGGGCTGACATGTTGATAAACTTCTTTTCACCACAAGTTTAAGCGTGCCCCCTGAGCATCTGACAACTTTGTAATACTAAAGTTTACTGCAGTTAAGCCCTCTCCGGCGGGATTAGTGTCTGGATGGGTGACCAAAAACATATACGCCTTCGTAAAACAGAAGCATTGGACCGAAAATACTATTAACGCTAACAAATGCGGACTTAGCAAGGTACAGATTTTGTTAGCTTGCTTTATGCAAAAACAAATATTGATGCAAAAGTAAATAAATATTGATACACAGTTTTCAGAAAGAGCAGAAGGAAGTTTCCAGGACGGTCGCTCGAGAATAACATATTTACGACATGAAAACAACATTAATTTTGAAACGTGAATATAAAATATAAACAGTTACAATCAGCGACAAACATTTTGGGAGACTTTTGCTACGTTCAATTTTGTTATTGTACGTTTTGGCTGCACAAATAACTTAATCGCAAAATCGAAAGTGACATCACCGGAATTCAGCGGGCGCCGTGATCACTAGTCATGACTAGTAAGTTACCGCGGCATGTTTACTTGCCAAACAGTGAAGCATCTGTGTCAAATGATGGCAAGATACCGGGTTTTCGTAAGTTTCTTTTTCTGTCAAGTGTTATAAAGTTTGACTATAATAAATGAGCGAATTCAAAACAAAGATCACAATCGCCCACCATTGTTTCTGCAAAGTCAAAAATTTACTCTCCAAGACGAGGTTATTTATCACCAGGTAATTCCAGCATTTTGGAAATAGTAGCTACTTTATTATTCACCGGCGTCACAAATTTTTGCTGATTTTGGGGCTCATTTTGTTGAAACTCAAGCACGCTTCCAGCAGACCTGTTTATTTTCATGAAACCTTTCCTGCTTACAGAGTATACTAAAAATATCCTCCCGTATCACGTTTCAACCTTAAGCTCTAAAATTCAATACACAACATGATATTATAATTCACAAAGGCAGAAAATATCACAGAATCCTTTTTCCAGCGAAATATTTTATTAAAACAAACAACATAAGATGCACTAAAACACCATTCGCGTTGCAATGACTTTCCATTGCTGGTTAACGAGAATAACAAACTCACGAGGCAGAATGTATATTTATATTTATAATAAAGTTTCTATATAACGCGCGCTCTCATTGGTTTAAACAGCGTGCTTTATGAGAGTACAAAGCACGGAACAAACGAAAGCCCACGCCATCATTCGCAGAAATGGCAGATGAATTTCCGAATTTTACCTTGGGTATTATTGAAGCTGTCAGTTAAAGGCTTGCTCAGATATTCTGTCAAGTGCTTTGGATGGAAGACCTCAACCGTCGCCCGGTCCAGCAGTTCTTTCAAGCTCAGAAAGTCCTCACGCTGGAGTTCTTCATTTACAAAATTCCCAACAGGTTTTCAGATTCCAGCCGCAAGCAATGAAGAGTTTGTTTTCCAGTTGTCATGTCGGAAACGTGCAGGTTTTCATGGGCAACAATTCGGCCGGTTTTCACTGAACTTAATCATTTAGATCCTCTTTTTTGCTGTTTTTTACGGACTGAAACCGAACATTGAGGCACTTGTTTTTCCATAAATTCTAATTTTGTGTGATTTTCCAGTTGATTGATGTTTTGACAAGCCTTTGTTTCATTAACCAATCAAATAATCTTAAACATTCTTACAAGCGCGCTGATTGGTCCAAAGTAGCGTGCTTTATCAGAGTATAAAGCACTGTGCTGACGACATCTCAGTTCGCCACAAGCAGCGCGCGCTTTGAAAATAAAGTAGAATTTTTGAAGAAAATTACTTGTTTTTTATCATAAAACAAATAAAGAAGCCTTGACTGTGCTCTGTTCTGTTGTAAAGCACTTAGGAAGCGGCTAGAGCACTCAAGAAGTAGGGAGAAACACTCGCCTATCGGCTCGTGTTTCCCCCTACACTTCTTTCGTGCTCTAGCCGTTTCCTGCGTGCTTTACAACAGAACAGAGCACAGTCAAGGCTTCTTTATTTGTTAATTAATTAAGTTAGCACATCACAAAAACGCTAACCTCATTTTGACACGAAAATGCTTTACTTTTGCCATAAAAACTATCCAGTTAAGCTCGCATATTATAAAACATGATGAATTCATAAAGGCCACCTTTTCCAGCGAACAATTTTTTGAAACAAACAACATATTTGCTCTTGGAGGCGAAAACCTCTTCCTATTTCATTACGTGCGTGAAGACAAGAAACTCAATCGTGTCAAATTACCATGTACTTCAGGTTCAAACCCTTTCCTGAAGAACATTTTCCTTGAATAACAAGAAAATGCTTTACTATTGCCATAAAAACTATCCAGCACACATATCATAAAACATGATGAATTCATAAAGGCCACCTTTTCCAGCGAACAATTTTTTGAAACAAACAACATATTTGCTATTATAATAAAGTTTCTATATAACGCGCGCTCTCATTGGTTTAAACAGCGTGCTTTATGAGAGTACAAAGCACGGAACAAACGAAAGCCCACGCCATCATTCGCAGAAATGGCAGATGAATTTCCGAATTTTACCTTGGGTATTATTGAAGCTGTCAGTTAAAGGCTTGCTCAGATATTCTGTCAAGTGCTTTGGATGGAAGACCTCAACCGTCGCCCGGTCCAGCAGTTCTTTCAAG
The DNA here is from genome assembly GCF_036669925.1 of Montipora capricornis. Classification (NCBI taxonomy): domain Eukaryota; kingdom Metazoa; phylum Cnidaria; class Anthozoa; order Scleractinia; family Acroporidae; genus Montipora; species Montipora capricornis. The sequence continues at coordinate 20,717 of NW_027179909.1, read as the reverse complement.
CTCAGAAAGTCCTCACGCTGGAGTTCTTCATTTACAAAATTCCCAACAGGTTTTCAGATTCCAGCCGCAAGCAATGAAGAGTTTGTTTTCCAGTTGTCATGTCGGAAACGTGCAGGTTTTCATGGGCAACAATTCGGCCGGTTTTCACTGAACTTAATCATTTAGATCCTCTTTTTTGCTGTTTTTTACGGACTGAAACCGAACATTGAGGCACTTGTTTTTCCATAAATTCTAATTTTGTGTGATTTTCCAGTTGATTGATGTTTTGACAAGCCTTTGTTTCATTAACCAATCAAATAATCTTAAACATTCTTACAAGCGCGCTGATTGGTCCAAAGTAGCGTGCTTTATCAGAGTATAAAGCACTGTGCTGACGACATCTCAGTTCGCCACAAGCAGCGCGCGCTTTGAAAATAAAGTAGAATTTTTGAAGAAAATTACTTGTTTTTTATCATAAAACAAATAAAGAAGCCTTGACTGTGCTCTGTTCTGTTGTAAAGCACTTAGGAAGCGGCTAGAGCACTCAAGAAGTAGGGAGAAACACTCGCCTATCGGCTCGTGTTTCCCCCTACACTTCTTTCGTGCTCTAGCCGTTTCCTGCGTGCTTTACAACAGAACAGAGCACAGTCAAGGCTTCTTTATTTGTTAATTATTGCGTGCGTGAAGGCAAAAAACTCAATCGTGTCAAATATGCGCAATATTACAACAAACTAAAATTTCAGGATCAAACCGTTTCCATGAAGAACCTTTTCCTTGAATAATGAAGCACAAAATAGACGACAAGCTTTCTTTCAAATAATTCTTGGCTGTCACATTTCCAATTTTTTTTTTACCTCAAGACTGTGCAGAGTTGATCACAGATCCACTTAAGGTGTTCGATTCGTTCAATCATTCTCTGTTTTTGTTGAACCCATAAGTTACCAGAGAATTTTCCATTTGGTTTCAGTGTTCTACATAACAGCCGCCCACCACTTGGTAAATATTATTTTAGAAATGCAGCTCACTTTGGTTTCTGCTCGACGGCGACAGATTGTTGTCGAAGTCCATTACTCGTCGCTTTTCAGATTCCAGGTGTTGGTTTTCACCGCCTGGCTAGTTTATCCAACTGACTTTCCATTATTGAGCTCCATAAGGGTATATTTTGTTTAAGGATCCACTAAAACGCCATTCGCGTTACATGAATTTCGACGCCATTGCAGGCTAAGTTAATGATTCTACTGTGTCCATCAGAGAAATCTACGCAGTTCCACTACCCTCTCCATCCTAAGAAAATAAGCGCAGAAGGCTCTATGCACAAAGGTACCACCTACCAGGGAAGTGACAGGCAAGACTTTTACCGACACGGAAGTAAAAAAAAAAAACACCGAACAAATACCAGACACTTTTACACTGGCAACCTAGTAACTATCGATAATAATCGCGGCAGTTTCATAAAATATCGATAGTTACACTGAAGCCACTTCCTTGAATTAAGAAATTCCCCTTTTCTTCTCGTCTGTCTGTGGGTCACCTCGCAGCTCTTACAAGGCCTCACCTGATTGGAGACCACCCTTGAGGTTTAACAAAAGAACAAATAACAGAAACAATGGATCCTAGGCCTAAAACAAAAGGGTTAGGTTTTAGGCCTAGGGTCCATTGTTTCTGTTATTTGTTCTTTTGTTAAACCTCAAGGGTGGTCTCCAATCAGGTGAGACCTTGTAAGAGCTGCGAGGCTACCGCTGTCTGTGCTGTTCATTATTCCAAGTATAAGGGACACTTTTACGCCAAAACAATCTTCCCCGACAAGGCCCGCCATGTTTGTTTTCTAAATTCGCCTCCAGGCTCTTACCCGCATTCAAAATGACGGCAAAACATTTATTGTTCCCCCTCTAGGAAGCATTGCGACATCCGATCCAGTTGCTCTGTGGCTTCTCAAAAGCTAAACATGGCCTGTGAAGAATCTCACTATTTTATATACCTGCCAACTCTCCCGGTTTTCCCGGGAGTCTCCAAGTTTTTCATCAAATCTCCCGGTCTCCCGGTTAAGCCACCAAATCTCCCGGGAACTACCTACCGTGGCTTTTTTCCAATTTTTGTTTCACTAACAAGTTCGTTATTTTCGCGATTTCATAAAAGAAAATAAAGCAAGAAGAGGATTTAGTGCTCTTATTTAGTGCTTTTATTTGATCGGAAAACGTAAATCAGCGGGAGCAATCAAATTTATACATATTTAACGAGTATCGTAACTGGTCAGAAATAAACCAATCATATCGCACAATACATAGAAAATTAGCGCGGCTTTCGCACACTGTTTACATCTGATCTGTCGAAGCGAACATGGCCAACGTGGATTTCGATTCACTTCAAAAGGAATTCTTAGGCGCCCTTCCCTCGGGTTTTGAGGGGGTGAAAAACCTTGCTTTGCAGAAAGTGGAGAAGATTACTCCTCTAGCTGGAGTCCAGCCATTTGCAAACACACAAGGTAAGCTACTTTTATGGGTGTTCTTTTGAAATTTGAGTGGGTTAGAGCTGCAAGTCACCATTCCAAATAGTTTCCATAAAACTTTACTTCTGAAACATTCATGAATTGGAAGCTTTTCTAATTTTCTAGTGCCTAAAGTTTCCAATTCATGACTGAATTTTACAGAAGCACAGGTTGTAAAAACTATTTTAAATCACTTTTCCACACAAACACTGTTAATTTCAGACGTATTTGCCTTCTCATTATTGATAAGATGGCTTCCAAAACCATCATGATAAGATCTATTCAGGCTGCAAACTCACTCAAACTCATTATTACTCGAACTCTGCTTTGATAGATCTCACGCATTCAGACAAGTTTCCCACGCCCAACTGACCATAGTGAGTATAATTGCTTAAAAACCAATTAAATAGAAATTCAATTTTTTTTTCGGCGAAAAACAGTTGGTGAGCCCTGTTTTGAAGTCGTCAAAAATCCTTCTACACCCTCGGTTATCTTCGGAAGTCGTCGGGAATCTTCAGCAATCGTCGGAGGTTATCGGAAATCTTCGGCGATCTTCGGAAGCCTTCGGAAATCCTCGGACGAAAATTATCTAGACGTCTCCAGATTTTCGTACTCTGGGGGTTGGCAGGTATGATTTTATTACATTTGTTAATATTTCTAATGAATGATTCACAAACTTAAAAAACTCTTCTGAAGTGAGTATAGTATGTGAGAGTCAATTTGTATTCAAAAATGTGTTACAGTACTTTGCTTTAACGGTTGTTGACAGTTCAAGTTAATAAGACTGAAGTGAGATGTTGATAGGCATTTCTGTGACATACTATTATATTCAATTTACATAATAAAATGCAGAAAATCAGTGGATTTTTATTTTTTTTCTCAATTTTCTATAACTTGCATTGTACAGGGAAGATGGAAAGGGGCATTTATATCAAACATATCCTTTTATCTCAATGAAATACTGATTGTCACACTAAAATGTCGCTATAGCAACAGTATTGCAATAGTATCACCACTATCGCAATACTATTGCAATGGTGTTTCAACTATCGCAATACCAGCGCAATAGTCACCCCTACATTTTAAGGACGGTGCCTACTTTTGTTATTGCGCATACGTTCTGCGCATCTCGAGATACTCGGGTTTCCTATCGGTGATGCTTACCAAAACAGGGATATTGTTGCGCGGCTTAAAACTATCTGGAGAAAGTAGATCTTAGTAATTTCTCTTGGTATCCAAAGAGAAAAATACCTTTGAATTAGTAGGCACCGTCCTTAATAGGCCATTTTCGAAATATCAGTATTCAGCTTGATAGTGAGGCAGAGGGGACAAAAACAATAGAAATAAGTTGGAATGGATGTAAACAATATTAACATATCATCCACTTTCCTTTGTCTTGGTCCTTTAAACCTCTCTTTCAAGCTGAATTTTAATATATGGAAAGTGGACTATTGGCTACGCTGCTGAAGGACTATTAGTAATAGTCCTCGAGCAGCGAAAAGCGTGACGCTTTCTTTCGTTTTATTCCCAAATAAATATTTCTTCAACTTGCATTTGCTAACTCTATTATTGCCGTTTCTGTCCAACTAGTTGGGTGATACTAAAACAATTAGACCCTTTGCCCTCAAGGGCCACGGGTGACGGGTCAATAGTTTACACGTAGCCCCTCGCAGGCTACAGGTCTAATTGTTAATTAGCACTAGTGAAAGAAACGAAACCGGCCTAGCAGGAACGATTCGTGGATTAACAATTGCGATTGAAGTTGATCGTGACTCTGTACTTTGACGGTGACGATTTTTGCCTAGCAGTTACGATTACAATTTAACATCAAAGATCTCTGTTTTTGCAGTTACGATCATAGTTTAACACCAAAGATTAGTAGTAATTCTGCTCTCACGATTGTGGTTTGACACCAACGACTGGTACTTCTGCACCAACGATTGTGGTTCAAAACCAACGATCAGTAATCCTGCAGTAACGATTGTTTGTTTAACAGCAACGATTATTAATCCTGCACCAACGATTGTAGATTTACACCAGCCATTTGTAATTTTGGCACAAATTGCTCTCCATAAGAAGTAGATCTAAAATGATTTTCTTCTCTAGTAAGGCCTTTTTGTAAGGATTTGATCCAGTAACATCGCAATCGGAAAAAATTGGTTGTTGGTAAATTTTATTTTTCAACAAATGTATAAATTTAAAAGAATTAACACCACAAAAGTTTCTCAAGGTTGCGTTAAGTGTAATGATGTTAAAACTTGGATTAGAAATTGTAATAGACCAATTTGCCATGTTACTAGTTGCAAATGCAACTTTTGTAAAATTTTTACATAATTCATTCAACTCATTTGTTACAATTTCGTTGTTAATGTATAAGATTGGGATTTTTTTCTTTTTTTGGTGACCTTGTAGAATAAAAGAAATTTGTCTGTTTTCTTTCAAAGCTAGTGTCCCATGAATTGTAAAAGGGACAAAAAAAAGGCCGAATATGTTTAGGTGAACTAATTGATCTTTCAAATTTAACAGTGTGAAGATTATTTGTTGTCGAAATCGTAAGCACAATCAATAAATATCCGTCAATAACATCATTGGTTGAGTTACCCAAATGTGGATCTAAGGCGAAATTTTATGTCGAAACTAAACAATTTCCAGACAAATACATTGAAAAATATGTGATGTTTAACAAGGGTGATGGATTATCAGAAGGGATAGAAGGAGACCACGAATACTGGAGGAAAGGACTGAACTGAAGAAGCATCAGGTATAGGGGACTAATGCTAAAGCAAGACCAAAAATGGCCACAAGTTCCATCAACACTTTTCAACGAGCTAATAATCAAAAAAGTAAACCTTAAACAAGCCTTGAAATCTAATTGGCTAAATTTGTTTTAGAGTTCCTTTCTCATTGGCTGGGGAAATGGTGCAATTTAGAGCAAAAAAAGTGCGATTTGGGAATACATCGCACTGCTGAGAGCAGCAGGATCAGCAGTGATTTCTAAATGGATGTAATAAACAATTTTATCAGTTTTGGACAATTTTTTTTGTGAGATGGGCCAAAAAAATTGTTCATCTTACTAAGTTTTTCAAATACAGGCGAAAATTACTGAATGCTGATTGGCTGAGGCAGAGAGCATTTTTTTTTGTTAATCACGCGGGCGCAGTGAGGGCACTTTTTAGTTCACAAGAATTAAGGCATGATCTTTTGATCCGGATTGGTTGGCAATTGCTCGGCAAGAGCAAGAGAGGTTACAAAACAATCTTTCTTCCAGATTCTAACTCTGATATACACATACCATATATCCAATGATGTAATTAAGGCAAAAATTCTGATTTAGAAATGATACCAAGAGACCTCGAATACTAATCCAAGATAACACACAAAAAAATTAATAATAATTTCCTCATAAAAGCATTTAATGTTATGCCCATCACCCACTTACTTCTATTTTAAATCGGATTCTTGTCTTTTTTGCCGGGCGTAGTTTTGAAAATCAAATAAATTGACTTTCTAATATGAGAACTTACTGCAGAAGGTCTTTGGTTCGTCTCCTGCCAAGTGGAAGTCGGATTTATCCCGAGTAATCCCTAGTCACAACCGATCGAAAAAATATCTCTTCGAGGACAAGTTGCAATGCAATCAGAACTTGTTTGCATAGCATGGGAAATTTATTCATAAGAAAAAGATATAAGTAAAAATGAACGACTTACCACTCTTGGTCCAGACGAATCCTTTTCAAAAGCCAAAGTTTCGTCTCGTAACTCTAAAAATTTTAATTTAATGTGGTTATCTACTGCCAAGTCTGTCAGTAAAACATTATCTTGGGGGATATAACTTTCTTAACACAAATAAATTATGCCTACCCAAACACCGAGGATCGAGACCAAATGAATGTAAATTTTAAAAAGCTGAAGACTGATACAACACTTACTTACTTTCTCGTTGTGCAAGGAAAGAATAGAGGGTAGCATAGTTCGATGAAACGAGCAACAAATAATAACTTGGTTGCAAATAAATTAATGGTTAAGCAATATTGGATGCATCATTCGCAACTGATCATGAGTGACGGTGATCACTTCAGAAAATAAACATAAAGCATTCTAAAAGAAAAGAGGTTAAAACAGATCTAAAAACGTTAAAAAACTAAATTTTCAGCCCCCTTCTGCGACCTCCTTCAGAGAAATGTACTAAGCAAGTTACGGAATGCAAATACATAGAACAGGATGTCATTGTTCGTTGCTCCTAACTTTATCCAAACTGAGTCACTTAAATCACTACCTTGATCCAAACTGAGTAAAGAGAAAACAACGAAAACTACCGCAAAAGTCATCAGAACTGGTTTATCACACAAAAATTATTTGTTGGTGTTATTAAGAAAGAGTAACAGTGAGCAACTTACCAATTGGATGCTAATTATCGATGAGAGGTCCTCCACGACAAGAAGTGACTCTGCAAAGTTTTATAATTTAATGTGGTTATCCATGCATTATCGAATCTCACGGTACGAAAACTTTTAACTTTCTTAACACAGATCATTTATGCCTAGTGGCCAAAAAGAGTAGAACTGATGCAGAAAGCTGAAAGGTTCTTAAGAGAAGTAACAAATGGAGCAGGAAAAACAAGAAGTCATTTCTCACTCGAGCAAACTGTGCAACTGATCATTGACTGATTAGAAAGGCACTTCAAGTTGAACACGGATCGAGATGAAATGACTGTTCCATTGCACCAAACAACTGATGGTTTCGTTCCGGGAGGCTCTGGTCTTGCTTAGCTTAAAGTAAAACTTCAAAGGGAGAAGACATTACGGATTTGTTATGGCTGAAATATTCAATGCACTCTTACTCGTCATTTGCTTTGTGCTGACACCCTCGATTTTGAATCTAAGCGGATTAAAAATTTAAAATCTTCTCTGTTCAGGAACAATTCAAGATACATTGTTTACTTACTCTTTCAATGTGTAAGGAAAGAATGCAGGGCAGTATATATAGTTCCGCGATCAAACAAGAATCAAATAATTTATTCCACCCCTCACGCTAATATTATTAATTATCATTCGATGGATTTTTTCCTTCCTTTTTATTGGCCGAGAGCCCACCACGTGACCTGCAAACTGTCTGCAAATAAGTGTTTTGCTGGAAATAATATTCTGCTCATGCGTAATTGATACCACGCTCTTGTGTGAAAATGGCAGTTCGCTTTCCTGAGCTTTCAGAAAAAGATTTAATTGTTGGGAATTGTGAAAAATAAAGTTAATTCAGTTATCGAATGATAAAATTATTATTGAACTCGGTTATCGCAAAATATCGTGATTTGTCAGTGTCTCGCAGATCAATTATTTGCCTCAGCCTTCAACTTCGGCAAATGATTGCCGAAGCCGAAGGCTGAGGCAAATAATTGATCTGCTCGCCACTGACAAATCACGATATTAAGATGTGCTTTTTCCGCATATTCAGTAAACCGCGCAAAAATACCTTTGAATTAGTAGGCACCGTCCTTAATTTAAAGTACAGAGAACACAACAGGAAGCAAGTAAAACGTAGTCAAAACTGATTGATTACGCATCAATTACTTGTTCATCTTAGGAAGTTTTTCAAATGCAGGGGAAAATTACTGAATGCTGATTGGCTGAGGCAGAGGGCATTTTTTTGTGAATCACGCGGGCACAACGAGGGCACTTTTTGGTTAACAAGAATTAAGGCACACTTGATCCTGATTGGTTAAAAATTGCTCAGCAAGGGCAAGCGACGTTACAAAACAATCTTTCTTCTAGATTCTAACTCTGATATAAACATATCATATGCAATGAAGTAAGGCAAAATTGTGATTTAGAAATGATACCACGAGACCTCGAATACTAATCCAAGATAACACAAAAAATAGATTAATAATAATTTCCTCATTAACGCATTTCATGTTACGTCCATCACTCACTTATAATTACTTCCATTTTAAATCGGATTCTTCTCTTTTTTACCGGGCTTAGCTTTGAATTCGAAAATCAAATGATTTGACTTTCTAATATCACCACTTACTCCAGAAGGTCTTAGCAGGTTCGAGTTCTGCCGAGGGGCATTCGGATTTATTCCGAGTAACATCGAGTCACCACCCATCGACAAAAAAAAAATCTCTTCATAGAGCAAGTTGTATGTAATTGAAACTGGTTTGCATAGCGTTAGTCATTTATTCATAAGAAAAAGATGTAAGTAATTATGAACGACTTACCAGTGTTGGTCCAAACGGATCCTTTTCAAAAGCCAAACTTTCGTCTTGTTACTCTAAAAATTTTAATTTGATGTGGTTAGCCACTGTCAAGTTTCTTGGTAAAGCATTATCTTTTGGGATATAACTTTCTTAACACAAATCAATTATGCCTACCCAAACACCCAAACACTGGGGATCGAGATCAAATGACTGGAAATAAAAAAAGCTCAAGCCTGATACATCACTTACTTACTTTCTCGATGTGCAAGGAAAGAATAGAAGGTAGTAGAGTTCGATGAAACGACAAACAAATAAGTTGTTACACCCAAAAAGCTAATATTACTAACTACCTTGCAATGTCCCTCTTGACAACCTTTTGAGAAGGAATAATGAATCCGGCTGAAAATAAATTAAGGGATAAACAATATTGGTGGATCATTTTAGTGGGTCATTCGCAAGTGATCATGAGTGACGTTAATCACTTCAGAAAATAAATATATAGGAACTCTGACATAGTCACTAACTTTATCCAATCTGAGTAAAGAAAAAACAAAAGAAAGTACCGCAAAAGTCATCAGAACTGGTTTATCACACGTAAGTCACTTGTTCGTGTTATTAAGTAATGAGTAACAGTGAGCAACGTACCAATTGGATGCTTATCGATGCGAGGTCCTGGACGACAAGAAATGACTCTGCAAAAAATTATTATTAAACGTGGTTATCAATGCACTATCCAATCTTGTACGAAAACTTTTAACTTTCATAGTAACGCAAATCATTTATGCCTAGTGCGCAAAAAGAGCAGAACTGGAGCGGAAAGATAAAAGGTTCTTAAGAGAAGTAACAAATTAAATGGAGCAGGAAAAACAAGAAGTCATTTCACACTCGAGCAAACTGCGCAACTGATCAGAAAGGCAGTTCAAGTTGAACACGGATCGAGATGAAATGACCGTTTTGAACCCAGTGACCTCACGATGCCGGTGCGACGCTCCAACCAACTGAGCTATGAAGCCACTGGGCTGGTTTTACGTCTGTTACATTGGTTCATGTAGATAAGATTTTCAGTTTTGCAGATTATATTGGAATTAATGAAGCGTGTTTCGCCAGTGGATAAGAATGTGTAGTTGGTTAGTCCATGGAAAATGTAAGGACAGGTAGCAAGTACGTCAGTGAGACGTTAACGTCAAGGAAAAAAACATTAATATAACATATTAAATACAATATATTTAATATAATTTTATTATTAATATAATATATTAAAATGCGGATGAGGTTGCAGTTGGTGTCAGTGCATTGGTGGGAGAGTGTGAGCTGGTGAATTTGATGGTCGGGTGAATGATGTTGAGATAATCGATGAAAATGTTTAGGTTCTCGGGACTTTCAGTCCAGATCATAAAAAAATGTTATCGATGTATCTCAACCAAGTATGGGGTTGAAATAGGGTGTTCCTTAAAGCATTTTTTCTCGAAAAGCCCAAGAAAAAGGTTAGCAAAGGAGGGGGCTATTTTAGTGCCCATACCTGTGCCGTGGATTTGAAGGTAGTGGCTATCATTGAAGGTGAAGTTATTCATGGCGAGAATCATGCGGATGAGGTCGCAATTGGTGCCAGTGCATGGGTATAGTGTTGTGAGGATCAGTACGTAAAACTGAATGATCACAATCATTAATACCTTCATTATGTGGAATATTGGTGTGTAAAGATGAAACGTCAAGTTGTTACCAAGCTTGGGTATTTTGGGAAGGATGTAAAAACGTCCTGGTTTTACGTCAGGTTGTATGAGGTGTTGCTTTGTCTTCTCGTCAATGAGGTCGTCAGTGTCCATTCTGTTTACATATACTGTTACTCGTTTATGTATGTCGACAGTGATGTCTTCATCTAAGCTTCGGTAGAATTAAGGGTCGTTAAATTGTCTGTTTCATTCGTCAATGTACCAGGTTTTATCCATAATAACCGTTCCGGAACACTTGTCTGCGGTTTTATTACAATGCCTTGTCGTTGTTTAAATTGGCGTATTGCCTGACGTTGTGAAGTAGTAAGATTGTCACGAATAGGTTTAGGTTTATATGTAGTGATGTCAAGTTTAACAAGTCTTACAATGTATCCAGGGCCTGTTCTCTGTTGGTAGGAGGGTTCCAAGTACTTTTATTATGGAAATGGTTGTCTCATTTATTCATGTTAGTGGTGTTTGTTCCCGTCAAAGAAGCACTCTGTTAGTCGCATGCGTCGAGCAAAAGTCATATATAAGAGAATTTCTGTTTACGAGCCAGAAGGCCCATCAGGCCGGCGCTTATCTCCGGTTTCCGTAGCATGATGCGACTAGGAATGTTTGTACTCCCCCCTGGATGGGATGGTAGTCCATCACAGAGTTACCCCCAGCATTTTGCCGGTACCCGTTTATACACCTGGGTGGAGAGAGTCACCGTGAGAGTAAAGTGTTTTGCCCAAGAACACAACACAATGTCCCAAAGTCATATACGTCGGCTCAAATTTCGTGCCAGTTGAAGTGTCTAGGAGAAGGACAGAATGTGAGGCCACGTGCAAGAAGAGATATCTGGTCGGGAGACAGAATAGAATTAGAAAGAATTATTACAGACGAGCCATCAAGAGGGAGTTTAGCAGGCTTGGGTTTTCGACGAGAGCGTTTGCGAGTGTGAGTGCGGGAAAGAGTATTTGACATGGATGCGTTGACTAGCCAAGGACCACGCTCCGCAGTTCGGGTTATGGGCTGAAAAGGAACGTGGCCAAAATTTGCGAATGAAGCGGGCCGCCCCTTCCCTCCCCCAGTTCCCCGCTCGGCTCGCTTCGCTCGCCTTTTTTTTTTTCCGCCACGTTCCTTTTCCCTTCATTATCCCAACTGCGGAGCCTGGCCCCAGGCTAATGCGTGACTGGTAATGTGAGATCAAGTATTGCGCGTTTCTATTAGTAGTTATGTTATCCTTAGGGGTTGTGTTGTTATCTGTAATATGAATGTAATAATAATAATAATAATAATAATAATAATAATAATAATAATAAGTCACAATAATACCGATCGTGATTGGTGCTCTTGGAAGCATATCAAAAGGTGAAAAGACCTTGGTTTGGCAGGCCAGTTGGAAAAAATGGACTGGACTGGATTGGACTGGACTGGACTAGAGTGGGAGGGAGGGGGAGGGAGGGAATTAGTGTTTTTAGTATCAGTTTTGGTTTGCTTTTGCTTATATTTTTCGGTTTCATTACAAATAATCACCCGAGGTCAAATGTTAATACAGCGCTAATTTGCGCTAATGTTTCAAGCGAGTATTTACAAGCTTCGCTACACATACTTAGAAAGTTCTCCTTTAACACCATCCCTCACGCTGTGTTTTCCGTCGTAATTCCTCGCGGAGAGTTTCACTGTGGGTGAAGAGGTCACACACAAAACGTTAATGTTAGACAAAATCATGATCTGTGAAACATGACCAGCCAATTTTAAAAATCTGTGAAAATTGACTCGTTCCCACTTTTCTTCCGATGCTTTCAATCAGTGATCTTTCTTTGACGCTTTTAAATATAACCAACTGATAACGAAATGCAATTTAATTTGTCAACTGATAATCATCGAATTGACTGCAGGCAATTTCCGATTTCATTCACGTTCTTAATCATGATCACGCGATTCTAAAAGGACCCAAAATTAACAGGAAGACAGGGCTGAAATTGTGGAGTGGATACAGTGTGATGCCTGCCGTTTGATAAAAGTTATCACCAAGTTTGTGCATTAAGCCCTTTTGATGACGACATGTTCTGGCATTGTGCATTCTGCACAGGTATGATTATCAGTTGACAAATTACAATTGGCACTTACTGTAATTGCATTTCGTTATCAGTTGGTTAGTGTTTTACAATGATTTTTGTGTTCATAATAGCGTGATCAGCGCTAATGGCTTCAAGATGTTGTGCGGTAGATTTAACACCATTGTCTCGCGTGAGACGTACGGTATTCTCCAGAACCCACACGAATAGCGATCTTGGTACAACTCAGTAAGCTGGAATAAATGAAGCGAAGCCTGAGTCCTTTGGCATTCATGAAAGAAAGCCCAAAATAGAATGTGACAAAAATATATATTGCGTTATATTTAAAAGGGTCAAAGACAGATCACTGATTGAAAGCATTGACAAGAAAGGTCACACGGGGTATTGGGAAGCTTTTTTTTTTAATTGGCAGGCGACAAATACTGCTGTGTTAACAATTGACCTCGGGTGATTATATTTGTAATGAGACCGAAAAATATAAGCAAAAGTAAAGCAAAACTGATTATAAAAACACTAATCCCCTTCCCACTCTAGTCTAGTCCAGTCCAGTCCAGAGTCCAGAGTCCAGATTCCAGTCTATATTTTCCAACTGGCCGCTTCCTTGGAAGTGTACAATTATCGACCATTCTTGGAACTGCTCACCTGTTGCGGAAAGTGTTGTGTGTCTAAGTTACGGGGAGTTGCTGAGACACAATAAACATTACCCAGTAGAACACCCGACAACTGGAGAGAAGCGAATAATAATAATAATAATAATAATAATAATAATAATAATAATGGCCATCCTTGGAACTGCGCACCTACTGCGGAAAGTGTTGTGTGTCTAAGCTACGGGGAGTTGCTGAGACACAATAAACATTACCCAGTAGAACACCCGACAACTAAAGAGAATCGAATAACAATAATAATAATAATAATAATAATAATAATAACAATAATAATAATTATTATTATTATTATTATTATTATTATTATTATTATTATTATTATAAGAAGAAGAATAAATATAAGAATAAGAATAAGAAAAAGAATAATAAAGAAAACAATGCTTTGCCTGTACAACTCAAAAGGTGCAAAGTGCTTCACAATAAAGAGAATAAAATAAAGAAAGCTAACATAACCTAAGAAATTATATATCATGTGTTTAAAAAAGATAAGTTTCGTGAAAATTTTAATCTCTTATTTGTTTTTGTAAGCTTTTGACTTCAGAATACTCTCTTCTAACAACTTTGATTCTTCTTCCTAGTTTTTGGAAAACGAAAACGGCTTACGGTATTGGCATGACTTCCAACAATCAACGACAATGAAATGCAGGGGCACCCAACGACCAATTTGTTGTAAAATGTATTATAATACCCTAGTTAATGAAAATAAATGTTATTAAGGCATTTTCAGGTGTTTTTCAGTGTTGCTGGGAAAACATTATCTGTTCCTTTTTCCCAGCAAGACACACAAGAAATTTCCCAGCCAGCTAGATAAAATTGGTTGGTCTCCCAGCCAGCTGATCAAATTTATTTCCCAGCCAGGAATTCCGCGCGCTTTCAAATCCCTCGATTCAAAACGACCGAACAAAAACGACAAAACCGGGACAAAAGAGGTTTTTTCCGCAAGCGCAATCACTCTGACCAGGCGTCGTATGTTTGTGACTACTCTCTGGGAGAGGGAAGGGTTTCCTTTTTTTTTTTTTTTAGTCGTCCTCAGTCTTCAGAGTTTCTACAGCCAGCTCGGGTTGAAATGCTAGAAAAAGTCAGTAATTCCCAGGCAAAACCTCTATCAATAACAAACTTTCCCAGCCAGCTCATCGAAACACCTGTATTTTTGCCAGCCAGCAAGATTCCTCTGGGGAACAGATAATGTGAGGAACAGATTCGTTGGGTACCCCTGGAAATGAATCATTTTTATTTATTGAACTGCAGATATGAAATCAAGTGAAACTAAGGTCCTCGCAGTTATGAACGCAATTTTAACAATTGCGTAGAGAATCCTGAAAAATTTAGGACTTCAACGGGGTTTGAACCCGTGACCTCGCGATACCGGTACCAACTGAGCTATGAAGCCACTGACGTTGGGAGCCACACGACTCCCTTGTACGTGGTCTGGTTTCCGTTGCCTTTGTGATAATTTTGCTCTCTCGAGTACATATTTGAATGGACGCCTCTTTTAGGCGGTTTCTGTAGGATTCATTTAGCCACAGGTTTTGTCCTATGAGGCGTTACATTTGGATCTCTATACTGCTGTGTGATATTTTTTCTTCCAAGAAAATATTTCGTCTCGATAATAATGTTTCAAATTTCTTGGTGTTGATTTTCTCAGCAGTAATGTGAATGTGACGTTATGGCCTCACGCTTTTGCGTCAATTTAAATCTAGACTCACCGATATGTTTATCGGTGGTAGAAGCGAGTGATCTTCTTCTTTTAAAGGTTTGACCCGGCCCCGCGATCATTTTGTTTTTGAAAGCCTGTTACGTTGTGCCATGTATCAATTAGATAGCTGGCTTTTTAAAGGCTTTGTTTGCCCTTTTCTCCGTTTCTTAGCAGATCGTTATGCTCTTTGGAGGCATTTTTTTTTTGTCTTATGCCTTAAATTGCTTCACTCGTTCTTCTGACTTCTTTAGCTGTTTTGGTTTGTGGCCATGATATGATCGGTCCCTGTCTTGCTTGAACTTCTGGAGTTCATTCGTTCTCGTTGATGCTCTTTTGATATTTGATGTCGATGTCTTTAAGTTTCTCCTTTGTCGAGGCATTTGGTCAGGCAAAATCAACAACGAATTTCGCAGATTTTAATTATATTAACCACATAATTTCATGGGAAATTAGAGCACTGAAGCATTACTCCCAAAATTACTAAAGAAGTGTGAATTCTATGACTGAGAAACCATATCAAAAATTCGTGCTTCGTGTGTCATCAGGGGTTCCCAACACCACGAAACGATAAAAGTACTCCGCCTACAGCGTCATGCTTTCATCTGTTTCTCGGTGTTTGGAACCCCTAACGAAACACTCACACTCGTTCTTGATATATTGCATCAAGAAACGAGATCGAAACCAAATAGAAGGACGACCGATGTAATTAAAGGGGCTAGGTCACGCAAGTTTAGGCAATTTCAGCACTGATCGAATGGTCATAGAATTAACTAAAATATCAAAATAACTGTTCAAAACTATAGAAGAACTCTAACAAAACACAGGGAAGCCAAGAAGGGACATGGATGGACAAAACTGGAGAGGATTGAAGTGGATTGAATTTGGGTAAATTTGAAAAACGTCGGCCCACCTTTTTTCAAATTTATATCAATCTATATCAAAATGTCATTTACAAAGCTGGAAAATCATTCTCAGTTGTTATGTGGCCGTGATTTTGCAAATGAACGACTCTTGCTCTGCCAATTTGACGTTTAGAGCTCATAACTAACAAAATGAAACAAAATTACCTAAAATAGCGTGACCTAGCCCCTTTAAGTACCCAAACCTCTTCGAAGTGGCACAAATATAGTTTACGTCATAGACTGAGTGCGGCGTACGGGGTTTTATTCACGAGTTGTTTGTTTCAAAAACCCGAACGAGCGAGGAACGAGCGAGTGAGGGTTTTTGACACAAAAAACTGTAAAATAATGGAGACACTGTTGATCAAAGATTTAAAGCCGGCCTTAGATGAATATGGGAGCAGCGAAAAGGTGTGTCTTTATTAGTTTTTGTCACCTCTATTGTTACTTAATAGTTCACAGTTAATAAGTTAGTGATCATGTATATTTAAACTCCAGTTTCGTATTAACCGTCACTTCTGAAGATGTATAATACCAACTTATTCATTTAAATTCAATGAAAGGGAAGGATACCAGAGGTTATCCCTATCGAGGTTCAATATCCGCCCGCAGCCGGATGTAATTGACTGAGAGTCGATTTTTGATGAGGGAGGAAAAACGAAGTTACCGGAGAAAAACCCTCGGAGTCAGATTGAAATCGACTGAAACTCAGCTCACATACGACCCGAGGCCAGGGTTGAACCCAGGTCACAGAAGACCCACAGAGGTGGGAGGCGTGGTTGATAACCGCTAAACCACCCTGACTCCCCAAATGCAGTTTACAGAAGCATACTTTGTGTGTTATTTCTGATAAATTTCGATCAATACCGAAAATCGCATAATCGCACTCGGAAAGAAAGGCGTTGCTGGAAAAAGCCAACTATGATAGTATCCACATCTCTATCTTCTTCATAACCGGTTTCACATATCCCTTCCAGGTCCATGTCTTCGAAAAAATCAGATATATCAGTTTCAAGCAAATTTGTAAGTTCCAAATTCCTTTTCTTAGACAAAAACATCCAGTCATATGACAATCGCATGACCTGAAAACAAAGCCTACTTAATGGCTCATTTCCTCGGGAAAGCCCCTTTGAATTAAATTACACCATCAACATCCTGTTTTTCTGAGAATGTCACGCTACGGTGCAGGGGCACCCAACGAGAATATAGTTCAAAACCACCTAAACATAGCATTGTTAAACGTATTTTAGTATTTAAAAGGTAGATATAGGCATATTTTTATCCCCTAAAAATTTCTCATCTGTTCGGATTCCCTAGCTGAAAGTCTAGTGATCCGAAAATTAAAGGGATCAAAACTTACCTTTTCGAAAATTTCAGACAGAAAAAAGGCTCCCAAAAATTCTAGGTAACCTTGTTTGGGTAAAAATCCGTTAAAAATGGGCAATTATACCATGTATTAGATGTTCGAAAATCCTAGGACAGGCAGGCAATCAAGAAATTTTACAACAAATCGGCTTCCGAACAGATATTTACCGAAAATTGAAATTGGGTGCCCCTGACGGTGATTCTTTCATTGTACATTTGATTATGCAAACATTTAAACGCTCTTCAATTTTTAAAAAAGCATATAGTTTGTAAAAATGTATGGATTCATAAAACTTGTTCACATCATCTTGCAAATAGTATGGAAACAAAAATTTAAACTATATAGTTTTCCCAAAAATTCATTCCACAAAATGGAAAGTAGTGCTGGGTTACAATCTCCGAGGCACATGTGCCTTAGGCCTGTTGTAACGTCGCATTTAATTACACAGGTGCCGAATTTAAGGCAAATGAGAAAAATCTATTGTTTTCGCTCATTTGCATTGGATTTGGTGCATGTGAAATGCGACTTTTGAAACGGGCCTTAGAGTGTAATACATTACTACTTCAACCTAATAATACTATAAATTACCTTGCAATGTTCCTCGATTCGCTACAAGCTCTTAAGCAGGAATAACGAATCCCGCCGCAAATGAACTAATAGATAAGCAATATTGATAAATTGTTTCAACAGACTTTACTGATTAGAGTGTAATGAGAAGTGCTAGTTTTGTACCCCATATGAACCATGTGAGCGTTAGCCCTACGAATGGAAACATGATGGGCCCACGCAAATAAATTGTTTTCGTGATTGCGTGCGTCAGTCACAAGCAGAAGCTTCTGAATCATCGTGCGTGAGTACTCCAGAAAATAAACAAATAGACATAAAAGGAATGTGTGGCGACATAGTTACTAAAAGAAAAGAGAAATCAACAGGAGGCGAGTAGGAAATTTTCAGATTTTGATTTTATTACGCATACATTACTTGTTCTTGTTATTAAACAGTGAGTAACAGTGAAGACTTTAAAGCTGATAAGACATTATGTGATTCCCGATGCAACTGAGCAAAGAACAGAAAGCAGTAAAGTTCGCTCAAACAAGAAACAAATAATTAATTAGGAGTGTCTCATTACCTTGCAATGTCCTCGTTGACACGGGTTGAACAGCAACGAAGGAATCCAGCTACAAATGAATAAATGGATTAGCAAGATCGGTGGATTGTTTGCGTGAGTGCGCAGTTAGAACTGAATGACCGTTTTACAAAATAAACGTAAAACCAATACCGACGTACTTTCTAGCTTTGATTTAAAGTATAGAGAACACAACAAGAGCAAGTAAAACGTAGTCAGAACTGGTTGACTACGCAGCAATGACTTGTTTATCGTATTATCCAAATACAGGGCAAAATTACTGAATACTGATTGGCTGACATTGAGGGCATTTGTTTCTTATAGTCCAGCTGTTATCGTCCAAAATTGTTCACTTTGATGATAAAAGAATGAAACTTTGCCAGTTTACTATCATCCCTAAGACCATCATTTTGTGATATGGAGCCAGCTGAAATTCGCTAATGGTGATGAGTACTGCGCATGCCTTAAAAATCGTCAACATGGAAACAAGGCTGAAAAATGCCATTTTTAAGGTAACTTTGCACATTTTATCTTCTTATGTTGATGAAGGGGTCATAATCTTTGTTCTAAAACTTAAAATGGTGTCACGTGACTTACTTGCTGGAAACTGCTATGATAATAAGTGGGATACCTGTGGCTACAGCTTCTAGTTAAATGTATTCAGTGTTTTTGCGTAGAAACTGATCGCTTATTTGTTACTTTTTGTTTCTGCTTGTTTTCGGAGTACTAAAAAGTACAAAAACTACCAATCCTACTTTGGTTAATGTATATATTTTTTTAAACAATGCTGCATGGAACCGAGGCTGCAACGAGACAAGACAAACAACAGTAGAAGAGACCAATTCCCTGGCCCAGTTGAACTGAATATTTATTTGACAAGTAGTAGAAGATTTCAACAAATACATTGTACTCCCATTGAAAAACCTAATGCTCTGCTTTCATTAGGAAATGGGATATATAGACTAATAAAGACCGCTTTGAAAACCGTTTAATCTTTTCATTTTCTTTGCTCGGTTTGGTATTTAGAAAGGTTATCCTGACTGAGTAAGCACTCCAGTATGAACCCTTTTTGACAACAATTTATTGGTTACTGACCTGTTTTCTCTGTTAAGTATTCTTGGTTTCTAAAGAGCAATCCTAGTTGCAGTTGCCCCCACAGTTGCACAGACCTGTACATGCCAAATTGGCCTTAACACACTTCACCGTCCTCTACACACCGTCTTACACCCGCAGTGGATGAGTTCATAACATGAATCTTTCGCTTGTTGGAGGGTTGTCCAGTGAGGCACCCAGACACTGTCTTCACGCTGCCAACCCCACTGAGAAGGGCATGGTATTACTGGCTCCTTAAGAAGGGTTTGCTGCCAGACAAAACCACCTTGAAACACTGCTCTCTTGGCATGGTTAACAAGTGCCGCTCTGGTGGGAGGAATGTTGTCGAGGCTTCTTGACTTTTTTGAAAACAGCTCTTGCCTTGCCTCGTTGATGTTTCTGAGGCTGCTTGTTCTGTCATAAAGAAGGATCGCAAATCTCTCAATTACTGCCATGTGCTCCACATTGATATCTTCGGTTGACGCTGCCAGTGCTCTGAGAACTGGTGTCAGTTCAGGAAACACTTTCCACACTCCCCACGCTGTCTTTTTCCCTCGTCCACCGAAAAATGACACTGTATCGCATCCTGTTATGGCGTGGAACATTAGCAATGCTGATGATTTATCCTGACCTAACGACCTCGCAATGGTATGCGCAGGGAGGTTGTGTAGATGCTTCCCAGAACCGTAAGCAACCCACAGTTCATCAACTAGAACAGTGTTAACCACTGAAATGGCCAAGACAATCACGTCTGTATCATTGCTTCTGATCTTTATTCGCTTATGACCTGTCAAGCTGGCATCTAATACATGAACCATAATGCGAGTGTCTGCCTCTTCATGGATGCAAGGTTGTAGTACAGGCAGTTCCATTCTGTTGGTTGTTGACAAGACACCGTCACCATGCGTGGTATAGATTTCTTTTCCATCGGGGATTGTCAAGGTAACCACCTAGAAACAACAATAGTTGCCAATAAATTCTTATCTATCCAGATGATTGTTATATTCACTGTTACTATCACCGAGACTGTAATTATATTGAAGCTTTTATTGAAGAGATTTTATTGTACATCATGTAGTCATTGTTCTTACCTTGTTTGCAAGAAACTTAAACAGCTCATCCTTGTTTTGGTCTACTCTCAGGAACCCTTTCCAATCAGACGGAATTCGAGTTGACGGAAACACTTTTCGTCGCTGACCAGAGCCTCTCTTTTCCCGCGCAGATCGCTTCAAGGAGTCCGAAACATACACGTCCCACACAAGATCAACTCTGATTACAGATTCTAGCTGTTTCATGACATAAGGTGCAAATACAGCATCAAAGTACTCTTCGAAGGTAAGCGCTGTTTTTGGTGGCAACATCTGAACGATAACAGCGCCATCTAAAATGACTGCATCCACCTTTGGACTCTCTGTGTTTGTTGTCGAGGGATT
>NW_027179908.1:0-26452 GCF_036669925.1 Montipora capricornis | reverse complement strand
GCGACTTGTATTTGCTAGTTTTTAGCCTTCCGAAGTTGAACCAAAAATCGGCCATTTTTGAAAAATTTCCCTTGGTCCCCCTTTGCTGTTTTGCCAAAAATGGCCATTTTCGACACTTTTGCGAAAAACGTTATTTCTCCGCTAATAGGTCTTTTTTCATGCGGTTTTTTGCATAGCGCAAATCTAGGATAGTTTAGCTTTCAATCCATACTAATTAGGCCATCAGGCGACTTGTATTTGCTGGTTTATGGCCTTCAGAAGTAGAGCGATAAAATCGGCCTTTTTTTAACAAGTTCCCGTGGTCCCCCCTTTGCTGTTTTGCCACAAATGGCCATTTTCGACACTTTTGCGACTAAAACGTTATTTCTCCGCTAATAGGATCTTTTTTCATGCGGTTTTTTGCATAGCGCCAAATCTAGGATAGTTTTAGCTTTCAATCCATACTAAGTAGGCCATCAGGCGACTTGTATTTGCTAGTATTTTAGCCTTCCGAATTTGAACCAAAAAATCGGCCATTTTTGAAAAATTTCCCTTGGTCCCCCCTTTGCGTGTTTTGCCAAAAAATGGCCATTTTCGACACTTTTGCGAAACACGTTATTTCTCCGCTAATTGGTCTTTATTTCAATGCGGTTTTTTTGCGTAGCGCAAATGAGGATAGTTTAGCTTTCAATCCCTACTATTTAGGCCATCAGGCGGCTTGTATTTGCCTAGGTTTTTAGCCTTCCGAAGTTGAACCAAAAAATCGGCCATTTTTGAAAAATTTCCCTGGGTCCCCCCTTTGCTGTTTTGCCAAAAATGGCCATTTTCGACACTTTTGCGACCAAACGTTTTATTTCTCCGCTAATAGGTCTTTTTTCACTGCGGTTTTTTGCATATCGCACATCTAGGATAGTTTAGCTTTCAATCCATACTAATTTAGGCCATCAGGCGGCTTGTATTTGCTAGGTTTGTTAGCCTTCCGAAGTTGAACCAAAAAATCGGCCATTTTTGAAAAATTTCCCCTTGGTCCCCCCTTTGCTGTTTTGCCAACTGGCCATTTTCGACACTTTTGCGAAACCACGTTATTTCTCCGCTAATCGGTCCCTTTTTTTCATGCGGTTTCTTTGCATAGCGCAAATCTAGGATAGTTTAGCTCTTCAATCCATACTACTTAGGCCATCATGCGGCTTGTATTTGCTCAGGTTTTTATAGCCTTCCGAAGTTGAACCAAACTAAATCGGCCATTTTTGAAAAATTTCCCTTGGTCCCCCCTTTGCTGTTTTGCCAAAATAGGCCATTTTTCGACACTTTTGCGAAAAAACGTTATTTCTCCGATAATCGTTCTTTTTTCTTGCGTTTTTTTGCATAGCGCAAATCTAGGATAGTTTTGCTGTCAATCCATACTAAGTTAGGCCCATCAGGCGGCTTGTATTTGCTAGGATTTTTAGGCCTGCCGAAGTTGAACCAAAAAATCGGCCATTTTTGAAATTTTCCCTTGGTCCCCCCTTTGCTGTTTTGCCAAAAATGGCCATTTTCGACACTTTTGTCGAAAAACGTTATTTCTCCGCTAATAGGTCTTTTTTCATGCGGTTTCTTGCATAGCGCAAAATCTAGGATAGTTTAGCTTTCAATCCATACTAATTAGCCCATCATGCGGCTTGTTATTTGCTAGGTTTTTACGCCTTCCGAAGGTGAACCAAAAAAATGGGCCATTTTTTAAAATTTTCACTTGGTCCCACCTTTGCTGTTTTGCCAAAAATGTCGATTTTCGACACTTTTGCGAAAAACGTTTATGTTCTCCAGGCTAATAGGTCTTTTTTCATGCGGTTTTTTGCATAGCGCATATCTAGGATAGTTGTAGCTTTCAATCCATACTATTTAGGCCATCAGGCGACTATGTAGTTGCTTAGGTTTTTAGGCCTTCCGAAGGTTTTGAACCAAAAAATCGGCCATTTTTGAAAAAATTTTCCAGTGGTCCCCCCTTTGCTGTTTTGCAAAAATTGTCCATTTTAGACACTTTTGCGAAAAATGTTATTTATCCGCTAATAGGTCTTTTTTCATGCGGTTTTTTGCATAGCGCAAATCTAGGATAGTTTAGCTTTCAATCCATACTAATTAGGCCATCAGGCGGCTTGTATTTGCTAGGTGTTTGGCCTTCCGAAGTTGAAGCAAAAAATCGGCCATTTTTGAAAAATTTCCCTTGGTCCCCCCTTTGCTGTTTTGCCAAAAATGGCCATTTTCGACACTTTTGCGAAAAACGTTATTTCTCCGCTAATAGGTCTTTTTTCATGCGGTTTTTTGCATAGCGCAAATCTAGGATAGTTTAGCTTTCAATCCATACTAATTAGGCCATCAGGCGACTTGTATTTGCTAGGTTTTTAGCCTTCCGAAGTTGAACCAAAAAATCGGCCATTTTTGAAAAATTTCCCTTGGTCCCCCCTTTGCTGTTTTGCCAAAAATGGCCATTTTCGACACTTTTGCGGAAAAAACGTTTTTTCTCCGCTATTAGGTCTTTTTTCATGCGGTTTTTTGCATAGCGCAAATCTAGGATAGTTTAGCTTTCAATCCATACTAATTAGGCCATCAGGCGGCTTGTATTTGCTAGGTTTTTAGCCTTCCGAAGTTGAACCAAAAAATCGGCCATTGTTGAAAAATTTCCCTTGGTCCCCCCTGTGCTGTTTTGCCAAAAGTGGCCATTGTCGACACTTGTGCGAAAAACGTTATTTCTCCGCTAATAGGTCTTTTGTCATGCGGTTTTTGCATAGCGCAAATCTAGGATAGTTTAGCTTTCAATCCATACTAATTAGGCCATCAGGCGACTTGTATTTGCTAGGTTTTTAGCCTTCCGAAGTTGAACCAAAAAATCGGCCATTTTTGAAAAATTTCCCTTGGTCCCCCCTTTGCTGTTTTGCCAAAAATGGCCATTTTCGACACTTTTGCGAAAAACGTTATTTCTCCGCTAATAGGTCTCTTTTCATGCGGTTTTTTGCATAGCGCAAATCTAGGATAGTTTAGCTTTCAATCCATAATAATTAGGCCATCAGGCGGCTTGTATTTGCTAGGTTTTTAGCCTTCCGAAGTTGAACCAAAAAATCGGCCATTTTTGAAAAATTTCCCTTGGTCCCCCCTTTGCTGTTTTGCCAAAAGATGCCATTTTCGACACTTTTGCGAAAAACGTTATTTCTCCGCTAATAGGTCTTTTTTCATGCGGTTTTTTGCATAGCGCAAATCTAGGATAGTTTAGCTTTCAATCCATACTAATTAGGCCATCAGGCGGCTTGTATTTGCTAGGTTTTTAGCCTTCCGAAGTTGAACCAAAAAATCGGCCATTTTTGAAAAATTTCCCTTGGTCCCCCCTTTGCTGTTTTGCCAAAAATGGCCATTTTCGACACTTTTGCGAAAAACGTTATTTCTCCGCTAATAGGTCTTTTTTCATGCGGTTTTTTGCATAGCGCAAATCTAGGATAGTTTAGCTTTCAATCCATACTAATTAGGCCATCAGGCGGCTTGTATTTGCTAGGTTTTAGCCTTCCGAAGTTGAACCAAAAAACGGCCATTTTTGAAAAATTTCCCTTGGTCCCCCCTTTGCTGTTTTGCCAAAAATGGCCATTTTCGACACTTTTGCGAAAAACGTTATTTCTCCGCTAATAGGTCTTTTTCATGCGGTTTTTTGCATAGCGCAAATCTAGGATAGTTTAGCTTTCAATCCATACTAATTAGGCCATCAGGCGGCTTGTATTTGCTAGGTTTTTAGCCTTCCGAAGTTGAACAAAAAAATCGGCCATTGTTGAAAGAAGTCCCTTGGTCCCCCCTTTGCTGTTTTGCCAAAAATGGCCATTTTCGACACTTTTGCGAAAAACGTTATTTCTCCGCTAATAGGTCTTTTTTCATGCGGTTTTTTGCATAGCGCAAATCTAGGATAGTTTAGCTTTCAATCCATACTAATTAGGCCATCAGGCGGCTTGTATTTGCTAGGTTTTTAGCCTTCCGAAGTTGAACCAAAAAATCGGCCATTTTTGAAAATTTCCCTTGCACCCCCTTTGCTGTTTTGCCAAAAATGGCCATTTTCGACACTTTTGCGAAAAACGTTATTTCTCCGCTAATAGGTCTTTTTTCATGCGGTTTTTTGCATAGCGCAAATCTAGGATAGTTTAGCTTTCAATCCATACTAATTAGGCCATCAGGCGGCTTGTATTTGCTAGGTTTTTAGCCTTCCGAAGTTGAACCAAAAAATCGGCCATTTTTGAAAAATTTCCCTTGGTCCCCCCTTTGCTGTTTTGCCAAAAATGGCCATTTTCGACACTTTTGCGAAAAACGTTATTTCTCCGCTAATAGGTCTTTTTTCATGCGGTTTTTTGCATAGCGCAAATCTAGGATAGTTTAGCTTTCAATCCATACTAATTAGGCCATCAGGCGGCTTGTATTTGCTAGGTTTTTAGCCTTCCGAAGTTGAACCAAAAAATCGGCCATTTTTGAAAAATTTCCCTTGGTCCCCACTTTGCTGTTTTGCCAAAAATGGCCATTTTCGACACTTTTGCGAAAAACGTTATTTCTCCGCTAATAGGTCTTTTTTCATGCGGTTTTTTGCATAGCGCAAATCTAGGATAGTTTAGCTTTCAATCCATACTAATTAGGCCATCAGGCGGCTTGTATTTGCTAGGTTTTTAGCCTTCCGAAGTTGAACCAAAAAATCGGCCATTTTTGAAAAATTTCCCTTGGTCCCCCCTTTGCTGTTTTGCCAAAAATGGCCATTTTCGACACTTTTGCGAAAAACGTTATTTCTCCGCTAATAGGTCTTTTTTCATGCGGTTTTTTGCATAGCGCAAATCTAGGATAGTTTAGCTTTCAATCCATACTAATTAGGCCATCAGGCGGCTTGTATTTGCTAGGTTTTTAGCCTTCCGAAGTTGAACCAAAAAATCGGCCATTTTTGAAAAATTTCCCTTGGTCCCCCCTTTGCTGTTTTGCCAAAAATGGCCATTTTCGACACTTTTGCGAAAAACGTTATTTCTCCGCTAATAGGTCTTTTTTCATGCGGTTTTTTGCATAGCGCAAATCTAGGATAGTTTAGCTTTCAATCCATACTAATTAGGCCATCAGGCGGCTTGTATTTGCTAGGTTTTTAGCCTTCCGAAGTTGAACCAAAAAATCGGCCATTTTTGAAAAATTTCCCTTGGTCCCCCCTTTGCTGTTTTGCCAAAAATGGCCATTTTCGACACTTTTGCGAAAAACGTTATTTCTCCGCTAATAGGTCTTTTTTCATGCGGTTTTTTGCATAGCGCAAATCTAGGATAGTTTAGCTTTCAATCCATACTAATTAGGCCATCAGGCGGCTTGTATTTGCTAGGTTTTTAGCCTTCCGAAGTTGAACCAAAAAATCGGCCATTTTTGAAAATTTTCCCTTGGTCCCCCCTTTGCTGTTTTGCCAAAAATGGCCATTTTCGACACTTTTGCGAAAAACGTTATTTCTCCGCTAATAGGTCTTTTTTCATGCGGTTTTTTGCATAGCGCAAATCTAGGATAGTTTAGCTTTCAATCCATACTAATTAGGCCATCAGGCGGCTTGTATTTGCTAGGTTTTTAGCCTTCCGAAGTTGAACCAAAAAATCGGCCATTTTTGAAAAATTTCCCTTGGTCCCCCCTTTGCTGTTTTGCCAAAAATGGCCATTTTCGACACTTTTGCGAAAAACGTTATTTCTCCGCTAATAGGTCTTTTTTCATGCGGTTTTTTGCATAGCGCAAATCTAGGATAGTTTAGCTTTCAATCCATACTAATTAGGCCATCAGGCGGCTTGTATTTGCTAGGTTTTTAGCCTTCCGAAGTTGAACCAAAAAATCGGCCATTTTTGAAAAATTTCCCTTGGTCCCCCCTTTGCTGTTTTGCCAAAAATGGCCATTTTCGACACTTTTGCGAAAAACGTTATTTCTCCGCTAATAGGTCTTTTTTCATGCGGTTTTTTGCATAGCGCAAATCTAGGATAGTTTAGCTTTCAATCCATACTAATTAGGCCATCAGGCGGCTTGTATTTGCTAGGTTTTTAGCCTTCCGAAGTTGAACCAAAAAATCGGCCATTTTTGAAAAATTTCCCTTGGTCCCCCCTTTGCTGTTTTGCCAAAAATGGCCATTTTCGACACTTTTGCGAAAAACGTTATTTCTCCGCTAATAGGTCTTTTTTCATGCGGTTTTTTGCATAGCGCAAATCTAGGATAGTTTAGCTTTCAATCCATACTAATTAGGCCATCAGGCGACTTGTATTTGCTAGGTTTTTAGCCTTCCGAAGTTGAACCAAAAAATCGGCCATTTTTGAAAAATTTCCCTTGGTCCCCCCTTTGCTGTTTTGCCAAAAATGGCCATTTTCGACACTTTTGCGAAAAACGTTATTTCTCCGCTAATAGGTCTTTTTTCATGCGGTTTTTTGCATAGCGCAAATCTAGGATAGTTTAGCTTTCAATCCATACTAATTAGGCCATCAGGCGGCTTGTATTTGCTAGGTTTTAGCCTTCCGAAGTTGAACCAAAAAATCGGCCATTTTTGAAAAATTTCCCTTGGTCCCCCCTTTGCTGTTTTGCCAAAAATGGCCATTTTCGACACTTTTGCGAAAAACGTTATTTCTCCGCTAATAGGTCTTTTTTCATGCGGTTTTTTGCATAGCGCAAATCTAGGATAGTTTAGCTTTCAATCCATACTAATTAGGCCATCAGGCGGCTTGTATTTGCTAGGTTTTTAGCCTTCCGAAGTTGAACCAAAAAATCGGCCATTTTTGAAAAATTTCCCTTGGTCCCCCCTTTGCTGTTTTGCCAAAAATGGCCATTTTCGACACTTTTGCGAAAAACGTTATTTCTCCGCTAATAGGTCTTTTTTCATGCGGTTTTTTGCATAGCGCAAATCTAGGATAGTTTAGCTTTCAATCCATACTAATTAGGCCATCAGGCGACTTGTATTTGCTAGGTTTTTAGCCTTCCGAAGTTGAACCAAAAAATCGGCCATTTTTGAAAAATTTCCCTTGGTCCCCCCTTTGCTGTTTTGCCAAAAATGGCCATTTTCGACACTTTTGCGAAAAACGTTATTTCTCCGCTAATAGGTCTTTTTTCATGCGGTTTTTTGCATAGCGCAAATCTAGGATAGTTTAGCTTTCAATCCATACTAATTAGGCCATCAGGCGGCTTGTATTTGCTAGGTTTTTAGCCTTCCGAAGTTGAACCAAAAAATCGGCCATTTTTGAAAAATTTCCCTTGGTCCCCCCTTTGCTGTTTTGCCAAAAATGGCCATTTTCGACACTTTTGCGAAAAACGTTATTTCTCCGCTAATAGGTCTTTTTTCATGCGGTTTTTTGCATAGCGCAAATCTAGGATAGTTTAGCTTTCAATCCATACTAATTAGGCCATCAGGCGGCTTGTATTTGCTAGGTTTTTAGCCTTCCGAAGTTGAACCAAAAAATCGGCCATTTTTGAAAAATTTCCCTTGGTCCCCCCTTTGCTGTTTTGCCAAAAATGGCCATTTTCGACACTTTTGCGAAAAACGTTATTTCTCCGCTAATAGGTCTTTTTTCATGCGGTTTTTTGCATAGCGCAAATCTAGGATAGTTTAGCTTTCAATCCATACTAATTAGGCCATCAGGCGGCTTGTATTTGCTAGGTTTTTAGCCTTCCGAAGTTGAACCAAAAAATCGGCCATTTTTGAAAAATTTCCCTTGGTCCCCCCTTTGCTGTTTTGCCAAAAATGGCCATTTTCGACACTTTTGCGAAAAACGTTATTTCTCCGCTAATAGGTCTTTTTTCATGCGGTTTTTTGCATAGCGCAAATCTAGGATAGTTTAGCTTTCAATCCATACTAATTAGGCCATCAGGCGGCTTGTATTTGCTAGGTTTTTAGCCTTCCGAAGTTGAACCAAAAAATCGGCCATTTTTGAAAAATTTCCCTTGGTCCCCCCTTTGCTGTTTTGCCAAAAATGGCCATTTTCGACACTTTTGCGAAAAACGTTATTTCTCCGCTAATAGGTCTTTTTTCATGCGGTTTTTTGCATAGCGCAAATCTAGGATAGTTTAGCTTTCAATCCATACTAATTAGGCCATCAGGCGGCTTGTATTTGCTAGGTTTTTAGCCTTCCGAAGTTGAACCAAAAAATCGGCCATTTTTGAAAAATTTCCCTTGGTCCCCCCTTTGCTGTTTTGCCAAAAATGGCCATTTTCGACACTTTTGCGAAAAACGTTATTTCTCCGCTAATAGGTCTTTTTTCATGCGGTTTTTTGCATAGCGCAAATCTAGGATAGTTTAGCTTTCAATCCATACTAATTAGGCCATCAGGCGTATTGTATTTGCTAGGTTTTTAGCCTTCCGAAGTTGAACCAAAAAATCGGCCATTTTTGAAAAATTTCCCTTGGTCCCCCCTTTGCTGTTTTGCCAAAAATGGCCATTTTCGACACTTTTGCGAAAAACGTTATTTCTCCGCTAATAGGTCTTTTTTCATGCGGTTTTTTGCATAGCGCAAATCTAGGATAGTTTAGCTTTCAATCCATACTAATTAGGCCATCAGGCGGCTTGTATTTGCTAGGTTTTTAGCCTTCCGAAGTTGAACCAAAAAATCGGCCATTTTTGAAAAATTTCCCTTGGTCCCCCCTTTGCTGTTTTGCCAAAAATGGCCATTTTCGACACTTTTGCGAAAAACGTTATTTCTCCGCTAATAGGTCTTTTTTCATGCGGTTTTTTGCATAGCGCAAATCTAGGATAGTTTAGCTTTCAATCCATACTAATTAGGCCATCAGGCGGCTTGTATTTGCTAGGTTTTTAGCCTTCCGAAGTTGAACCAAAAAATCGGCCATTTTTGAAAAATTTCCCTTGGTCCCCCCTTTGCTGTTTTGCCAAAAATGGCCATTTTCGACACTTTTGCGAAAAACGTTATTTCTCCGCTAATAGGTCTTTTTTCATGCGGTTTTTTGCATAGCGCAAATCTAGGATAGTTTAGCTTTCAATCCATACTAATTAGGCCATCAGGCGGCTTGTATTTGCTAGGTTTTTAGCCTTCCGAAGTTGAACCAAAAAATCGGCCATTTTTGAAAAATTTCCCTTGGTCCCCCCTTTGCTGTTTTGCCAAAAATGGCCATTTTCGACACTTTTGCGAAAAACGTTATTTCTCCGCTAATAGGTCTTTTTTCATGCGGTTTTTTGCATAGCGCAAATCTAGGATAGTTTAGCTTTCAATCCATACTAATTAGGCCATCAGGCGGCTTGTATTTGCTAGGTTTTTAGCCTTCCGAAGTTGAACCAAAAAATCGGCCATTTTTGAAAAATTTCCCTTGGTCCCCCCTTTGCTGTTTTGCCAAAAATGGCCATTTTCGACACTTTTGCGAAAAACGTTATTTCTCCGCTAATAGGTCTTTTTTCATGCGGTTTTTTGCATAGCGCAAATCTAGGATAGTTTAGCTTTCAATCCATACTAATTAGGCCATCAGGCGGCTTGTATTTGCTAGGTTTTTAGCCTTCCGAAGTTGAACCAAAAAATCGGCCATTTTTGAAAAATTTCCCTTGGTCCCCCCTTTGCTGTTTTGCCAAAAATGGCCATTTTCGACACTTTTGCGAAAAACGTTATTTCTCCGCTAATAGGTCTTTTTTCATGCGGTTTTTTGCATAGCGCAAATCTAGGATAGTTTAGCTTTCAATCCATACTAATTAGGCCATCAGGCGGCTTGTATTTGCTAGGTTTTTAGCCTTCCGAAGTTGAACCAAAAAATCGGCCATTTTTGAAAAATTTCCCTTGGTCCCCCCTTTGCTGTTTTGCCAAAAATGGCCATTTTCGACACTTTTGCGAAAAACGTTATTTCTCCGCTAATAGGTCTTTTTTCATGCGGTTTTTTGCATAGCGCAAATCTAGGATAGTTTAGCTTTCAATCCATACTAATTAGGCCATCAGGCGGCTTGTATTTGCTAGGTTTTTAGCCTTCCGAAGTTGAACCAAAAAATCGGCCATTTTTGAAAAATTTCCCTTGGTCCCCCCTTTGCTGTTTTGCCAAAAATGGCCATTTTCGACACTTTTGCGAAAAACGTTATTTCTCCGCTAATAGGTCTTTTTTCATGCGGTTTTTTGCATAGCGCAAATCTAGGATAGTTTAGCTTTCAATCCATACTAATTAGGCCATCAGGCGGCTTGTATTTGCTAGGTTTTTAGCCTTCCGAAGTTGAACCAAAAAATCGGCCATTTTTGAAAAATTTCCCTTGGTCCCCCCTTTGCTGTTTTGCCAAAAATGGCCATTTTCGACACTTTTGCGAAAAACGTTATTTCTCCGCTAATAGGTCTTTTTTCATGCGGTTTTTTGCATAGCGCAAATCTAGGATAGTTTAGCTTTCAATCCATACTAATTAGGCCATCAGGCGGCTTGTATTTGCTAGGTTTTTAGCCTTCCGAAGTTGAACCAAAAAATCGGCCATTTTTGAAAAATTTCCCTTGGTCCCCCCTTTGCTGTTTTGCCAAAAATGGCCATTTTCGACACTTTTGCGAAAAACGTTATTTCTCCGCTAATAGGTCTTTTTTCATGCGGTTTTTTGCATAGCGCAAATCTAGGATAGTTTAGCTTTCAATCCATACTAATTAGGCCATCAGGCGGCTTGTATTTGCTAGGTTTTTAGCCTTCCGAAGTTGAACCAAAAAATCGGCCATTTTTGAAAAATTTCCCTTGGTCCCCCCTTTGCTGTTTTGCCAAAAATGGCCATTTTCGACACTTTTGCGAAAAACGTTATTTCTCCGCTAATAGGTCTTTTTTCATGCGGTTTTTTGCATAGCGCAAATCTAGGATAGTTTAGCTTTCAATCCATACTAATTAGGCCATCAGGCGGCTTGTATTTGCTAGGTTTTTAGCCTTCCGAAGTTGAACCAAAAAATCGGCCATTTTTGAAAAATTTCCCTTGGTCCCCCCTTTGCTGTTTTGCCAAAAATGGCCATTTTCGACACTTTTGCGAAAAACGTTATTTCTCCGCTAATAGGTCTTTTTTCATGCGGTTTTTTGCATAGCGCAAATCTAGGATAGTTTAGCTTTCAATCCATACTAATTAGGCCATCAGGCGGCTTGTATTTGCTAGGTTTTTAGCCTTCCGAAGTTGAACCAAAAAATCGGCCATTTTTGAAAAATTTCCCTTGGTCCCCCCTTTGCTGTTTTGCCAAAAATGGCCATTTTCGACACTTTTGCGAAAAACGTTATTTCTCCGCTAATAGGTCTTTTTTCATGCGGTTTTTTGCATAGCGCAAATCTAGGATAGTTTAGCTTTCAATCCATACTAATTAGGCCATCAGGCGGCTTGTATTTGCTAGGTTTTTAGCCTTCCGAAGTTGAACCAAAAAATCGGCCATTTTTGAAAAATTTCCCTTGGTCCCCCCTTTGCTGTTTTGCCAAAAATGGCCATTTTCGACACTTTTGCGAAAAACGTTATTTCTCCGCTAATAGGTCTTTTTTCATGCGGTTTTTTGCATAGCGCAAATCTAGGATAGTTTAGCTTTCAATCCATACTAATTAGGCCATCAGGCGGCTTGTATTTGCTAGGTTTTTAGCCTTCCGAAGTTGAACCAAAAAATCGGCCATTTTTGAAAAATTTCCCTTGGTCCCCCCTTTGCTGTTTTGCCAAAAATGGCCATTTTCGACACTTTTGCGAAAAACGTTATTTCTCCGCTAATAGGTCTTTTTTCATGCGGTTTTTTGCATAGCGCAAATCTAGGATAGTTTAGCTTTCAATCCATACTAATTAGGCCATCAGGCGGCTTGTATTTGCTAGGTTTTTAGCCTTCCGAAGTTGAACCAAAAAATCGGCCATTTTTGAAAAATTTCCCTTGGTCCCCCCTTTGCTGTTTTGCCAAAAATGGCCATTTTCGACACTTTTGCGAAAAACGTTATTTCTCCGCTAATAGGTCTTTTTTCATGCGGTTTTTTGCATAGCGCAAATCTAGGATAGTTTAGCTTTCAATCCATACTAATTAGGCCATCAGGCGGCTTGTATTTGCTAGGTTTTTAGCCTTCCGAAGTTGAACCAAAAAATCGGCCATTTTTGAAAAATTTCCCTTGGTCCCCCCTTTGCTGTTTTGCCAAAAATGGCCATTTTCGACACTTTTGCGAAAAACGTTATTTCTCCGCTAATAGGTCTTTTTTCATGCGGTTTTTTGCATAGCGCAAATCTAGGATAGTTTAGCTTTCAATCCATACTAATTAGGCCATCAGGCGGCTTGTATTTGCTAGGTTTTTAGCCTTCCGAAGTTGAACCAAAAAATCGGCCATTTTTGAAAAATTTCCCTTGGTCCCCCCTTTGCTGTTTTGCCAAAAATGGCCATTTTCGACACTTTTGCGAAAAACGTTATTTCTCCGCTAATAGGTCTTTTTTCATGCGGTTTTTTGCATAGCGCAAATCTAGGATAGTTTAGCTTTCAATCCATACTAATTAGGCCATCAGGCGGCTTGTATTTGCTAGGTTTTTAGCCTTCCGAAGTTGAACCAAAAAATCGGCCATTTTTGAAAAATTTCCCTTGGTCCCCCCTTTGCTGTTTTGCCAAAAATGGCCATTTTCGACACTTTTGCGAAAAACGTTATTTCTCCGCTAATAGGTCTTTTTTCATGCGGTTTTTTGCATAGCGCAAATCTAGGATAGTTTAGCTTTCAATCCATACTAATTAGGCCATCAGGCGGCTTGTATTTGCTAGGTTTTTAGCCTTCCGAAGTTGAACCAAAAAATCGGCCATTTTTGAAAAATTTCCCTTGGTCCCCCCTTTGCTGTTTTGCCAAAAATGGCCATTTTCGACACTTTTGCGAAAAACGTTATTTCTCCGCTAATAGGTCTTTTTTCATGCGGTTTTTTGCATAGCGCA
The DNA here is from genome assembly GCF_036669925.1 of Montipora capricornis. Taxonomy (NCBI): domain Eukaryota; kingdom Metazoa; phylum Cnidaria; class Anthozoa; order Scleractinia; family Acroporidae; genus Montipora; species Montipora capricornis. Next base: position 13,634 of record NW_027179908.1, on the reverse strand, counting down.
AATCTAGGATAGTTTAGCTTTCAATCCATACTAATTAGGCCATCAGGCGGCTTGTATTTGCTAGGTTTTTAGCCTTCCGAAGTTGAACCAAAAAATCGGCCATTTTTGAAAAATTTCCCTTGGTCCCCCCTTTGCTGTTTTGCCAAAAATGGCCATTTTCGACACTTTTGCGAAAAACGTTATTTCTCCGCTAATAGGTCTTTTTTCATGCGGTTTTTTGCATAGCGCAAATCTAGGATAGTTTAGCTTTCAATCCATACTAATTAGGCCATCAGGCGGCTTGTATTTGCTAGGTTTTTAGCCTTCCGAAGTTGAACCAAAAAATCGGCCATTTTTGAAAAATTTCCCTTGGTCCCCCCTTTGCTGTTTTGCCAAAAATGGCCATTTTCGACACTTTTGCGAAAAACGTTATTTCTCCGCTAATAGGTCTTTTTTCATGCGGTTTTTTGCATAGCGCAAATCTAGGATAGTTTAGCTTTCAATCCATACTAATTAGGCCATCAGGCGGCTTGTATTTGCTAGGTTTTTAGCCTTCCGAAGTTGAACCAAAAAATCGGCCATTTTTGAAAAATTTCCCTTGGTCCCCCCTTTGCTGTTTTGCCAAAAATGGCCATTTTCGACACTTTTGCGAAAAACGTTATTTCTCCGCTAATAGGTCTTTTTTCATGCGGTTTTTTGCATAGCGCAAATCTAGGATAGTTTAGCTTTCAATCCATACTAATTAGGCCATCAGGCGGCTTGTATTTGCTAGGTTTTTAGCCTTCCGAAGTTGAACCAAAAAATCGGCCATTTTTGAAAAATTTCCCTTGGTCCCCCCTTTGCTGTTTTGCCAAAAATGGCCATTTTCGACACTTTTGCGAAAAACGTTATTTCTCCGCTAATAGGTCTTTTTTCATGCGGTTTTTTGCATAGCGCAAATCTAGGATAGTTTAGCTTTCAATCCATACTAATTAGGCCATCAGGCGGCTTGTATTTGCTAGGTTTTTAGCCTTCCGAAGTTGAACCAAAAAATCGGCCATTTTTGAAAAATTTCCCTTGGTCCCCCCTTTGCTGTTTTGCCAAAAATGGCCATTTTCGACACTTTTGCGAAAAACGTTATTTCTCCGCTAATAGGTCTTTTTTCATGCGGTTTTTTGCATAGCGCAAATCTAGGATAGTTTAGCTTTCAATCCATACTAATTAGGCCATCAGGCGGCTTGTATTTGCTAGGTTTTTAGCCTTCCGAAGTTGAACCAAAAAATCGGCCATTTTTGAAAAATTTCCCTTGGTCCCCCCTTTGCTGTTTTGCCAAAAATGGCCATTTTCGACACTTTTGCGAAAAACGTTATTTCTCCGCTAATAGGTCTTTTTTCATGCGGTTTTTTGCATAGCGCAAATCTAGGATAGTTTAGCTTTCAATCCATACTAATTAGGCCATCAGGCGGCTTGTATTTGCTAGGTTTTTAGCCTTCCGAAGTTGAACCAAAAAATCGGCCATTTTTGAAAAATTTCCCTTGGTCCCCCCTTTGCTGTTTTGCCAAAAATGGCCATTTTCGACACTTTTGCGAAAAACGTTATTTCTCCGCTAATAGGTCTTTTTTCATGCGGTTTTTTGCATAGCGCAAATCTAGGATAGTTTAGCTTTCAATCCATACTAATTAGGCCATCAGGCGGCTTGTATTTGCTAGGTTTTTAGCCTTCCGAAGTTGAACCAAAAAATCGGCCATTTTTGAAAAATTTCCCTTGGTCCCCCCTTTGCTGTTTTGCCAAAAATGGCCATTTTCGACACTTTTGCGAAAAACGTTATTTCTCCGCTAATAGGTCTTTTTTCATGCGGTTTTTTGCATAGCGCAAATCTAGGATAGTTTAGCTTTCAATCCATACTAATTAGGCCATCAGGCGGCTTGTATTTGCTAGGTTTTTAGCCTTCCGAAGTTGAACCAAAAAATCGGCCATTTTTGAAAAATTTCCCTTGGTCCCCCCTTTGCTGTTTTGCCAAAAATGGCCATTTTCGACACTTTTGCGAAAAACGTTATTTCTCCGCTAATAGGTCTTTTTTCATGCGGTTTTTTGCATAGCGCAAATCTAGGATAGTTTAGCTTTCAATCCATACTAATTAGGCCATCAGGCGGCTTGTATTTGCTAGGTTTTTAGCCTTCCGAAGTTGAACCAAAAAATCGGCCATTTTTGAAAAATTTCCCTTGGTCCCCCCTTTGCTGTTTTGCCAAAAATGGCCATTTTCGACACTTTTGCGAAAAACGTTATTTCTCCGCTAATAGGTCTTTTTTCATGCGGTTTTTTGCATAGCGCAAATCTAGGATAGTTTAGCTTTCAATCCATACTAATTAGGCCATCAGGCGGCTTGTATTTGCTAGGTTTTTAGCCTTCCGAAGTTGAACCAAAAAATCGGCCATTTTTGAAAAATTTCCCTTGGTCCCCCCTTTGCTGTTTTGCCAAAAATGGCCATTTTCGACACTTTTGCGAAAAACGTTATTTCTCCGCTAATAGGTCTTTTTTCATGCGGTTTTTTGCATAGCGCAAATCTAGGATAGTTTAGCTTTCAATCCATACTAATTAGGCCATCAGGCGGCTTGTATTTGCTAGGTTTTTAGCCTTCCGAAGTTGAACCAAAAAATCGGCCATTTTTGAAAAATTTCCCTTGGTCCCCCCTTTGCTGTTTTGCCAAAAATGGCCATTTTCGACACTTTTGCGAAAAACGTTATTTCTCCGCTAATAGGTCTTTTTTCATGCGGTTTTTTGCATAGCGCAAATCTAGGATAGTTTAGCTTTCAATCCATACTAATTAGGCCATCAGGCGGCTTGTATTTGCTAGGTTTTTAGCCTTCCGAAGTTGAACCAAAAAATCGGCCATTTTTGAAAAATTTCCCTTGGTCCCCCCTTTGCTGTTTTGCCAAAAATGGCCATTTTCGACACTTTTGCGAAAAACGTTATTTCTCCGCTAATAGGTCTTTTTTCATGCGGTTTTTTGCATAGCGCAAATCTAGGATAGTTTAGCTTTCAATCCATACTAATTAGGCCATCAGGCGGCTTGTATTTGCTAGGTTTTTAGCCTTCCGAAGTTGAACCAAAAAATCGGCCATTTTTGAAAAATTTCCCTTGGTCCCCCCTTTGCTGTTTTGCCAAAAATGGCCATTTTCGACACTTTTGCGAAAAACGTTATTTCTCCGCTAATAGGTCTTTTTTCATGCGGTTTTTTGCATAGCGCAAATCTAGGATAGTTTAGCTTTCAATCCATACTAATTAGGCCATCAGGCGGCTTGTATTTGCTAGGTTTTTAGCCTTCCGAAGTTGAACCAAAAAATCGGCCATTTTTGAAAAATTTCCCTTGGTCCCCCCTTTGCTGTTTTGCCAAAAATGGCCATTTTCGACACTTTTGCGAAAAACGTTATTTCTCCGCTAATAGGTCTTTTTTCATGCGGTTTTTTGCATAGCGCAAATCTAGGATAGTTTAGCTTTCAATCCATACTAATTAGGCCATCAGGCGGCTTGTATTTGCTAGGTTTTTAGCCTTCCGAAGTTGAACCAAAAAATCGGCCATTTTTGAAAAATTTCCCTTGGTCCCCCCTTTGCTGTTTTGCCAAAAATGGCCATTTTCGACACTTTTGCGAAAAACGTTATTTCTCCGCTAATAGGTCTTTTTTCATGCGGTTTTTTGCATAGCGCAAATCTAGGATAGTTTAGCTTTCAATCCATACTAATTAGGCCATCAGGCGGCTTGTATTTGCTAGGTTTTTAGCCTTCCGAAGTTGAACCAAAAAATCGGCCATTTTTGAAAAATTTCCCTTGGTCCCCCCTTTGCTGTTTTGCCAAAAATGGCCATTTTCGACACTTTTGCGAAAAACGTTATTTCTCCGCTAATAGGTCTTTTTTCATGCGGTTTTTTGCATAGCGCAAATCTAGGATAGTTTAGCTTTCAATCCATACTAATTAGGCCATCAGGCGGCTTGTATTTGCTAGGTTTTTAGCCTTCCGAAGTTGAACCAAAAAATCGGCCATTTTTGAAAAATTTCCCTTGGTCCCCCCTTTGCTGTTTTGCCAAAAATGGCCATTTTCGACACTTTTGCGAAAAACGTTATTTCTCCGCTAATAGGTCTTTTTTCATGCGGTTTTTTGCATAGCGCAAATCTAGGATAGTTTAGCTTTCAATCCATACTAATTAGGCCATCAGGCGGCTTGTATTTGCTAGGTTTTTAGCCTTCCGAAGTTGAACCAAAAAATCGGCCATTTTTGAAAAATTTCCCTTGGTCCCCCCTTTGCTGTTTTGCCAAAAATGGCCATTTTCGACACTTTTGCGAAAAACGTTATTTCTCCGCTAATAGGTCTTTTTTCATGCGGTTTTTTGCATAGCGCAAATCTAGGATAGTTTAGCTTTCAATCCATACTAATTAGGCCATCAGGCGGCTTGTATTTGCTAGGTTTTTAGCCTTCCGAAGTTGAACCAAAAAATCGGCCATTTTTGAAAAATTTCCCTTGGTCCCCCCTTTGCTGTTTTGCCAAAAATGGCCATTTTCGACACTTTTGCGAAAAACGTTATTTCTCCGCTAATAGGTCTTTTTTCATGCGGTTTTTTGCATAGCGCAAATCTAGGATAGTTTAGCTTTCAATCCATACTAATTAGGCCATCAGGCGGCTTGTATTTGCTAGGTTTTTAGCCTTCCGAAGTTGAACCAAAAAATCGGCCATTTTTGAAAAATTTCCCTTGGTCCCCCCTTTGCTGTTTTGCCAAAAATGGCCATTTTCGACACTTTTGCGAAAAACGTTATTTCTCCGCTAATAGGTCTTTTTTCATGCGGTTTTTTGCATAGCGCAAATCTAGGATAGTTTAGCTTTCAATCCATACTAATTAGGCCATCAGGCGGCTTGTATTTGCTAGGTTTTTAGCCTTCCGAAGTTGAACCAAAAAATCGGCCATTTTTGAAAAATTTCCCTTGGTCCCCCCTTTGCTGTTTTGCCAAAAATGGCCATTTTCGACACTTTTGCGAAAAACGTTATTTCTCCGCTAATAGGTCTTTTTTCATGCGGTTTTTTGCATAGCGCAAATCTAGGATAGTTTAGCTTTCAATCCATACTAATTAGGCCATCAGGCGGCTTGTATTTGCTAGGTTTTTAGCCTTCCGAAGTTGAACCAAAAAATCGGCCATTTTTGAAAAATTTCCCTTGGTCCCCCCTTTGCTGTTTTGCCAAAAATGGCCATTTTCGACACTTTTGCGAAAAACGTTATTTCTCCGCTAATAGGTCTTTTTTCATGCGGTTTTTTGCATAGCGCAAATCTAGGATAGTTTAGCTTTCAATCCATACTAATTAGGCCATCAGGCGGCTTGTATTTGCTAGGTTTTTAGCCTTCCGAAGTTGAACCAAAAAATCGGCCATTTTTGAAAAATTTCCCTTGGTCCCCCCTTTGCTGTTTTGCCAAAAATGGCCATTTTCGACACTTTTGCGAAAAACGTTATTTCTCCGCTAATAGGTCTTTTTTCATGCGGTTTTTTGCATAGCGCAAATCTAGGATAGTTTAGCTTTCAATCCATACTAATTAGGCCATCAGGCGGCTTGTATTTGCTAGGTTTTTAGCCTTCCGAAGTTGAACCAAAAAATCGGCCATTTTTGAAAAATTTCCCTTGGTCCCCCCTTTGCTGTTTTGCCAAAAATGGCCATTTTCGACACTTTTGCGAAAAACGTTATTTCTCCGCTAATAGGTCTTTTTTCATGCGGTTTTTTGCATAGCGCAAATCTAGGATAGTTTAGCTTTCAATCCATACTAATTAGGCCATCAGGCGGCTTGTATTTGCTAGGTTTTTAGCCTTCCGAAGTTGAACCAAAAAATCGGCCATTTTTGAAAAATTTCCCTTGGTCCCCCCTTTGCTGTTTTGCCAAAAATGGCCATTTTCGACACTTTTGCGAAAAACGTTATTTCTCCGCTAATAGGTCTTTTTTCATGCGGTTTTTTGCATAGCGCAAATCTAGGATAGTTTAGCTTTCAATCCATACTAATTAGGCCATCAGGCGGCTTGTATTTGCTAGGTTTTTAGCCTTCCGAAGTTGAACCAAAAAATCGGCCATTTTTGAAAAATTTCCCTTGGTCCCCCCTTTGCTGTTTTGCCAAAAATGGCCATTTTCGACACTTTTGCGAAAAACGTTATTTCTCCGCTAATAGGTCTTTTTTCATGCGGTTTTTTGCATAGCGCAAATCTAGGATAGTTTAGCTTTCAATCCATACTAATTAGGCCATCAGGCGGCTTGTATTTGCTAGGTTTTTAGCCTTCCGAAGTTGAACCAAAAAATCGGCCATTTTTGAAAAATTTCCCTTGGTCCCCCCTTTGCTGTTTTGCCAAAAATGGCCATTTTCGACACTTTTGCGAAAAACGTTATTTCTCCGCTAATAGGTCTTTTTTCATGCGGTTTTTTGCATAGCGCAAATCTAGGATAGTTTAGCTTTCAATCCATACTAATTAGGCCATCAGGCGGCTTGTATTTGCTAGGTTTTTAGCCTTCCGAAGTTGAACCAAAAAATCGGCCATTTTTGAAAAATTTCCCTTGGTCCCCCCTTTGCTGTTTTGCCAAAAATGGCCATTTTCGACACTTTTGCGAAAAACGTTATTTCTCCGCTAATAGGTCTTTTTTCATGCGGTTTTTTGCATAGCGCAAATCTAGGATAGTTTAGCTTTCAATCCATACTAATTAGGCCATCAGGCGGCTTGTATTTGCTAGGTTTTTAGCCTTCCGAAGTTGAACCAAAAAATCGGCCATTTTTGAAAAATTTCCCTTGGTCCCCCCTTTGCTGTTTTGCCAAAAATGGCCATTTTCGACACTTTTGCGAAAAACGTTATTTCTCCGCTAATAGGTCTTTTTTCATGCGGTTTTTTGCATAGCGCAAATCTAGGATAGTTTAGCTTTCAATCCATACTAATTAGGCCATCAGGCGGCTTGTATTTGCTAGGTTTTTAGCCTTCCGAAGTTGAACCAAAAAATCGGCCATTTTTGAAAAATTTCCCTTGGTCCCCCCTTTGCTGTTTTGCCAAAAATGGCCATTTTCGACACTTTTGCGAAAAACGTTATTTCTCCGCTAATAGGTCTTTTTTCATGCGGTTTTTTGCATAGCGCAAATCTAGGATAGTTTAGCTTTCAATCCATACTAATTAGGCCATCAGGCGGCTTGTATTTGCTAGGTTTTTAGCCTTCCGAAGTTGAACCAAAAAATCGGCCATTTTTGAAAAATTTCCCTTGGTCCCCCCTTTGCTGTTTTGCCAAAAATGGCCATTTTCGACACTTTTGCGAAAAACGTTATTTCTCCGCTAATAGGTCTTTTTTCATGCGGTTTTTTGCATAGCGCAAATCTAGGATAGTTTAGCTTTCAATCCATACTAATTAGGCCATCAGGCGGCTTGTATTTGCTAGGTTTTTAGCCTTCCGAAGTTGAACCAAAAAATCGGCCATTTTTGAAAAATTTCCCTTGGTCCCCCCTTTGCTGTTTTGCCAAAAATGGCCATTTTCGACACTTTTGCGAAAAACGTTATTTCTCCGCTAATAGGTCTTTTTTCATGCGGTTTTTTGCATAGCGCAAATCTAGGATAGTTTAGCTTTCAATCCATACTAATTAGGCCATCAGGCGGCTTGTATTTGCTAGGTTTTTAGCCTTCCGAAGTTGAACCAAAAAATCGGCCATTTTTGAAAAATTTCCCTTGGTCCCCCCTTTGCTGTTTTGCCAAAAATGGCCATTTTCGACACTTTTGCGAAAAACGTTATTTCTCCGCTAATAGGTCTTTTTTCATGCGGTTTTTTGCATAGCGCAAATCTAGGATAGTTTAGCTTTCAATCCATACTAATTAGGCCATCAGGCGGCTTGTATTTGCTAGGTTTTTAGCCTTCCGAAGTTGAACCAAAAAATCGGCCATTTTTGAAAAATTTCCCTTGGTCCCCCCTTTGCTGTTTTGCCAAAAATGGCCATTTTCGACACTTTTGCGAAAAACGTTATTTCTCCGCTAATAGGTCTTTTTTCATGCGGTTTTTTGCATAGCGCAAATCTAGGATAGTTTAGCTTTCAATCCATACTAATTAGGCCATCAGGCGGCTTGTATTTGCTAGGTTTTTAGCCTTCCGAAGTTGAACCAAAAAATCGGCCATTTTTGAAAAATTTCCCTTGGTCCCCCCTTTGCTGTTTTGCCAAAAATGGCCATTTTCGACACTTTTGCGAAAAACGTTATTTCTCCGCTAATAGGTCTTTTTTCATGCGGTTTTTTGCATAGCGCAAATCTAGGATAGTTTAGCTTTCAATCCATACTAATTAGGCCATCAGGCGGCTTGTATTTGCTAGGTTTTTAGCCTTCCGAAGTTGAACCAAAAAATCGGCCATTTTTGAAAAATTTCCCTTGGTCCCCCCTTTGCTGTTTTGCCAAAAATGGCCATTTTCGACACTTTTGCGAAAAACGTTATTTCTCCGCTAATAGGTCTTTTTTCATGCGGTTTTTTGCATAGCGCAAATCTAGGATAGTTTAGCTTTCAATCCATACTAATTAGGCCATCAGGCGGCTTGTATTTGCTAGGTTTTTAGCCTTCCGAAGTTGAACCAAAAAATCGGCCATTTTTGAAAAATTTCCCTTGGTCCCCCCTTTGCTGTTTTGCCAAAAATGGCCATTTTCGACACTTTTGCGAAAAACGTTATTTCTCCGCTAATAGGTCTTTTTTCATGCGGTTTTTTGCATAGCGCAAATCTAGGATAGTTTAGCTTTCAATCCATACTAATTAGGCCATCAGGCGGCTTGTATTTGCTAGGTTTTTAGCCTTCCGAAGTTGAACCAAAAAATCGGCCATTTTTGAAAAATTTCCCTTGGTCCCCCCTTTGCTGTTTTGCCAAAAATGGCCATTTTCGACACTTTTGCGAAAAACGTTATTTCTCCGCTAATAGGTCTTTTTTCATGCGGTTTTTTGCATAGCGCAAATCTAGGATAGTTTAGCTTTCAATCCATACTAATTAGGCCATCAGGCGGCTTGTATTTGCTAGGTTTTTAGCCTTCCGAAGTTGAACCAAAAAATCGGCCATTTTTGAAAAATTTCCCTTGGTCCCCCTTTGCTGTTTTGCCAAAAATGGCCATTTTCGACACTTTTGCGAAAAACGTTATTTCTCCGCTAATAGGTCTTTTTTCATGCGGTTTTTTGCATAGCGCAAATCTAGGATAGTTTAGCTTTCAATCCATACTAATTAGGCCATCAGGCGGCTTGTATTTGCTAGGTTTTTAGCCTTCCGAAGTTGAACCAAAAAATCGGCCATTTTTGAAAAATTTCCCTTGGTCCCCCCTTTGCTGTTTTGCCAAAAATGGCCATTTTCGACACTTTTGCGAAAAACGTTATTTCTCCGCTAATAGGTCTTTTTTCATGCGGTTTTTTGCATAGCGCAAATCTAGGATAGTTTAGCTTTCAATCCATACTAATTAGGCCATCAGGCGGCTTGTATTTGCTAGGTTTTTAGCCTTCCGAAGTTGAACCAAAAAATCGGCCATTTTTGAAAAATTTCCCTTGGTCCCCCCTTTGCTGTTTTGCCAAAAATGGCCATTTTCGACACTTTTGCGAAAAACGTTATTTCTCCGCTAATAGGTCTTTTTTCATGCGGTTTTTTGCATAGCGCAAATCTAGGATAGTTTAGCTTTCAATCCATACTAATTAGGCCATCAGGCGGCTTGTATTTGCTAGGTTTTTAGCCTTCCGAAGTTGAACCAAAAAATCGGCCATTTTTGAAAAATTTCCCTTGGTCCCCCCTTTGCTGTTTTGCCAAAAATGGCCATTTTCGACACTTTTGCGAAAAACGTTATTTCTCCGCTAATAGGTCTTTTTTCATGCGGTTTTTTGCATAGCGCAAATCTAGGATAGTTTAGCTTTCAATCCATACTAATTAGGCCATCAGGCGGCTTGTATTTGCTAGGTTTTTAGCCTTCCGAAGTTGAACCAAAAAATCGGCCATTTTTGAAAAATTTCCCTTGGTCCCCCCTTTGCTGTTTTGCCAAAAATGGCCATTTTCGACACTTTTGCGAAAAACGTTATTTCTCCGCTAATAGGTCTTTTTTCATGCGGTTTTTTGCATAGCGCAAATCTAGGATAGTTTAGCTTTCAATCCATACTAATTAGGCCATCAGGCGGCTTGTATTTGCTAGCTTTTAGGCCTACCGATGTTGACCCTAAAATCGGCCATTTTTGAAAAATTTCCCTTGGTCCCCCCTTTGCTGTTTTGCCAAAAATGGCCATTTTCGACACTTTTGCGAAAAACGTTATTTCTCCGCTAATAGGTCTTTTTTCATGCGGTTTTTTGCATAGCGCAAATCTAGGATAGTTTAGCTTTCAATCCATACTAATTAGGCCATCAGGCGGCTTGTATTTGCTAGGTTTTTAGCCTTCCGAAGTTGAACCAAAAAATCGGCCATTTTTTGAAAATTCCCTTGGTCCCCCCTTTGCTGTTTTGCCAAAAATGGCATTTTCGACACTTTTGCGAAAAACGGTTATTTCTCGCTAATAGGTCTTTTTTCATGTTTTTTTTTTAGCGCAAATCTAGGATAGTTTAGCTTTCAATCCATACTAATTAGGCCATCAGCGGCTTGTATTTGCTAGGTTTTTTAGCCTCCCAAAGTGAAACCAAAAAATCGGCCATTTTTGAAAAATTTCCCTTGGTCCCCCCTTTGCTGTTTTGCCAAAAATGGCCATTTTCGACACTTTTGCGAAAAACGTTATTTCTCCGCTAATAGGTCTTTTTTCATGCGGTTTTTTGCATAGCGCAAATCTAGGATAGTTTAGCTTTCAATCCATACTAATTAGGCCATCAGGCGGCTTGTATTTGCTAGGTTTTTAGCCTTCCGAAGTTGAACCAAAAAATCGGCCATTTTTGAAAAATTTCCCTTGGTCCCCCTTTGCTGTTTTGCCAAAAATGGCCATTTTCGACACTTTTGCGAAAAACGTTATTTCTCCGCTAATAGGTCTTTTTTCATGCGGTTTTTTGCATAGCGCAAATCTAGGATAGTTTAGCTTTCAATCCATACTAATTAGGCCATCAGGCGGCTTGTATTTGCTAGGTTTTTAGCCTTCCGAAGTTGAACCAAAAAATCGGCCATTTTTGAAAAATTTCCCTTGGTCCCCCCTTTGCTGTTTTGCCAAAAATGGCCATTTTCGACACTTTTGCGAAAAACGTTATTTCTCCGCTAATAGGTCTTTTTTCATGCGGTTTTTTGCATAGCGCAAATCTAGGATAGTTTAGCTTTCAATCCATACTAATTAGGCCATCAGGCGGCTTGTATTTGCTAGGTTTTTAGCCTTCCGAAGTTGAACCAAAAAATCGGCCATTTTTGAAAAATTTCCCTTGGTCCCCCTTTGCTGTTTTGCCAAAAATGGCCATTTTCGACACTTTTGCGAAAAAACGTTATTTCTCCGCTAATAGGTCTTTTTTCATGCGGTTTTTTTGCATAGCGCAAATCTAGGATAGTTTAGCTTTCAATCCATACTAATTAGGCCATCAGGCGGCTTGTATTTGCTAGGTTTTTAGCCTTCCGAAGTTGAACCAAAAAATCGGCCATTTTTGAAAAATTTCCTTGGTCCCCCCTTTGCTGTTTTGCCAAAAATGGCCATTTTCGACCTTTTTGCTAAAAATGTTTTTTCTCCGCTAATAGGTCTTTTTTCATGCGGTTTTTTTCATAGCGCAAATCTAGGATAGTTTAGCTTTCAATCCATACTAATTAGGCCATCAGGCGACTTGTATTTGCTAGGTTTTTAGCCTTCCGAAGTTGAACCAAAAAATCGGCCATTTTTGAAAAATTTCCCTTGGTCCCCCTTTGCTGTTTTGCCAAAAATGGCCATTTTCGACACTTTTGCGAAAAACGTTATTTCTCCGCTAATAGGTCTTTTTTCATGCGGTTTTTTGCATAGCGCAAATCTAGGATAGTTTAGCTTTCAATCCATACTAATTAGGCCATCAGGCGGCTTGTATTTGCTAGGTTTTTAGCCTTCCGAAGTTGAACCAAAAAATCGGCCATTTTTGAAAAATTTACCTTGGTCCCCCCTTTGCTGTTTTGCCAAAAATGGCCATTTTCGACACTTTTGCGAAAAACGTTATTTCTCCGCTAATAGGTCTTTTTTCATGCGGTTTTTTGCATAGCGCAAATCTAGGATAGTTTAGCTTTCAATCCATACTAATTAGGCCATCAGGCGGCTTGTATTTGCTAGGTTTTTAGCCTTCCGAAGTTGAACCAAAAAATCGGCCATTTTTGAAAAATTTCCCTTGGTCCCCCCTTTGCTGTTTTGCCAAAAATGGCCATTTTCGACACTTTTGCGAAAAACGTTATTTCTCCGCTAATAGGTCTTTTTTCATGCGGTTTTTTGCATAGCGCAAATCTAGGATAGTTTAGCTTTCAATCCATACTAATTAGGCCATCAGGCGGCTTGTATTTGCTAGGTTTTTAGCCTTCCGAAGTTGAACCAAAAAATCGGCCATTTTTGAAAAATTTCCCTTGGTCCCCCCTTTGCTGTTTTGCCAAAAATGGCCATTTTCGACACTTTTGCGAAAAACGTTATTTCTCCGCTAATAGGTCTTTTTTCATGCGGTTTTTTGCATAGCGCAAATCTAGGATAGTTTAGCTTTCAATCCATACTAATTAGGCCATCAGGCGGCTTGTATTTGCTAGGTTTTTAGCCTTCCGAAGTTGAACCAAAAAATCGGCCATTTTTCAAAAAATTTCCCTTGGTCCCCCCTTTGCTGTTTTGCCAAAAATGGCCATTTTCGACACTTTTGCGAAAAACGTTATTTCTCCGCTAATAGGTCTTTTTTCATGCGGTTTTTTGCATAGCGCAAATCTAGGATAGTTTAGCTTTCAATCCATACTAATTAGGCCATCAGGCGGCTTGTATTTGCTAGGTTTTTAGCCTTCCGAAGTTGAACCCAAAAATCGGCCATTTTTGAAAAATTTCCCTTGGTCCCCCCTTTGCTGTTTTGCCAAAAATGGCCATTTTCGACACTTTTGCGAAAAACATTATTTCTCCGCTAATATGTTTTTTTCCATGCGGTTTTTTCCATAGCGCAAATCCAGGACAGTTTAGCTTTCAATCCATACTAATTAGGCCATCAGGCGGTTGTATTTGCTAGGTTTTTAGACTTCCGAAGTTGAACCAAAAATCGGCCATTTTTGAAAAATTTCCCTTGGTCCCCCCTTTGCTGTTTTGCCAAAAATGGCCATTTTCGACACTTTTGCGAAAAACGTTATTTCTCCGCTAATAGGTCTTTTTTCATGCGGTTTTTTGCATAGCGCAAATCTAGGATAGTTTAGCTTTCAATCCATACTAATTAGGCCATCAGGCGGCTTGTATTTGCTAGGTTTTTAGCCTTCCGAAGTTGAACCAAAAAATCGGCCATTTTTGAAAAATTTCCCTTGGTCCCCCCTTTGCTGTTTTGCCAAAAATGGCCATTTTCGACACTTTTGCGAAAAACGTTATTTCTCCGCTAATAGGTCTTTTTTCATGCGGTTTTTGCATAGCGCAAAATCTAGGATATTTTAGCTTTCAATACATACTAATTAGGCCATCAGGCGGCTTGTATTTGCTAGGTTTTTAGCCTTCCGAAGTTGAACCAAAAAATCGGCCATTTTTGAAAAATTTCCCTTGGTCCCCCCTTT